>NC_000069.6:143288472-143320972 GCF_000001635.26 Mus musculus | reverse complement strand
ACCTGAAGTGAGCAGTTTTTGATTTCCCCGCTTCCTCCTCTAATGTGTATTCTCAACAAAATGGCCAACCTAATCCTCTAGAACAAATACCATACCACAGCACTCCTCTGCTCACAGCCCTTCCATGCCTCAGAGCCCTGACTGGTAAGCAGAGTCCACTCTATTGGACCTTTATAAGGAATCCTTACCCTCTTGGTCACTAATTTTCCAGCACAGTGGTCACACAGTTTTTCTAACAGAGCCTACACAGAAATACCAGGTGATATCTGTACAATCTATGCTTCTGACAAGAGCATCCTTCTTCCCACTGTCTACAAGGCCAGCTAACACTTTGCTCCATGAGCTTTGCTTGAAAGTCTAACCCTTTCCAACCAACTCCAAGCTTCATTCCACTACCTTTCCCACATCTCAATACTCTGTACCACATTTGAGATCCTTTCTGGTGCATCATTCATTTCTTAATAATATTCTGAACCGGCTACAGAAACATCCTGTTTGTCATCTCTCCTTCTCACTAGAACATAAACTCCATACAGTCCATTATCTTCAACTCCTGGATACCTAGAACATAGACTTCATGGCACCTACCAGGCACTTAAAAATAGCACATGAATGAATGAATGAATGAATGAGGAAAAAATGAATGAATTCCAAGTTTTTGACCACAGGAGAGATCTAACTTACTGAAAAGTCAGGCTTAAATTTATAATTACATTCTACATTTTCTCATCTGTGAAATGAAGTCATTATATTAACAGAGCTGGTGCAAAGATTTAAACAGAAACAGACTGAAGACACTGCCTTGTAAGCAAGTTCATTACTGTGAATTTAAGAATAAGAAAAGCAAGAATAAGATTAGCTTGGTGGTACAAATCTGTAATCTCTAATGTGCTCCAAAGATTGATTTAGGGAGGTCATAAACTCCCAGCCAGTTTAGACCATTAATTAAGACCTTTTCTCCAAATAAAACTTTATTAGTATTAGACTGTTTAGCTAACAGCAATTAAGGCCTAGGCTCCACCCCTGGTACTGCAAAAGCAAAGAAATGATTAAGAGAGCTAGGGAGGGGGGGAGGTAAGGAGGTAATAAAATTTAACGTATATAGACAGACATCTTCTCCTCAAGAAGGATATGGCTCTTTGCACTAGACCTATCCAAGAATCCTCCTACGCTTAGTTTCAGAATAGAATAACTAGATCCTCTGTGTCTAGTGCCTGTGTCAGTGTCAGAAGCATCCACTAAGCATTGACATGGCTAGGAACAAGGGAGGCAGATTCAAGGTGCAACTTCTAGGGTCCAAGGCCAGTAATAGAGAGAGGAAATACTCAAGCCTTAAAAAGTTGAAAGGCCTTTAGAATCTTGTACTTGGCTATTTCTTTTCTGAGCCTGGATATCAGCAGTTAGGTGGCAGAGGTAAAGGCAAAACCAGTCCTCGTCCTCGGCATCCATGACTCCCCTGCAAGTCCCAAGAAGCCACACTGCAGCATAGTCCAAAACGTACTTAGCATCATCTTTGACTCTGGTGCCATTACAAAATCTATCATTTATTAAAGGACTCATCATTTCCCAGCATTTTTCTGTGTAACTCAAGACAAAGACTGAGGTTTTATTCTTTTTCCAATGCATGTGTATGTTCACATGTGTGCAAGTGCACATCTGTGTGAGTGTCTTGGTGTGGAAGAGAACAACCTTGAGTATCCTTTTGCAGAAGCCATCTGCATTATATTTTGAAATAGAATTTCTCATTGATCTTGAACTTGCTGATTGGGCTAGGCTGACTGGCCCGGAAGCTTAGGGATACACACACACACACACACACACACACACACACACACACACACACACACACGTGTCTGTTTCCCTAGTGGTAGGTGTTCACCACTATGCCAGGCATATTTACATGGTTCTGGGGATTGGACTTAAGCTCACAAGCACTGCACTGGTTAAGCCATCTCTGCATCCAGGCTCGCACTCACTTAGGGGTGCTTTCCGATGCCTAATTCCATCTTGTTTACATTGTTGATGTTTAGTAAATTCTCGATGAGTAACCGAGAGTGAACAACATGAGTGTGTTCCTGCTGCTGCCTACGGTGGCTTGCAATACAACTGATCTCCTTCCCTTTCTACTACAGTAATTAGAGCAGAAGCAGATGTCTATAGCAGCATGCACCACCCTTCTCATCCTCCATGATTGTGCTAATTGGGAAACTAGGTCCCCAGAATGTTGTGAGCAAAAGAATTACACATTTAGGAAATGTTGAATTAAACAAACTTAAGCAGACTCTTCCCTACAGGATTTCTTAGCGTCCTCAACACACTAATAGACATCACAAATCTTTGAAGTTTACGTAGCACAGCATCAGGACCATTTTGGAAATGTATTGGTCCATGTGTTCCTTCTCACACAGTCTCCTCACCAAGAAAAGCATCGTGCAGGCAGCTCCTTAAGTCAAATTTTCTAGAAAACATAGTTACTCGTGACAAACACAGTGGATGTCTCCAAAATCAGAATTTTGGTCTGGAGAGATCAGCAAGGAAAGGTGCCTGATGACGAACTCAAGCCCTGAGACACACATGGCAGGGGGAAAGAACTGACACCTGTAAGTTATCACAGGAAGGGCATGCGAGCATGAGCATGCACGGGCACATGCACACAGAGACATGCACACACACACACACACACACAAACACACACGCAAGCATGAACCCATGCACGCGTGCACACGCACATGTTAAAAATAAATAAACAAACATTTGGAGCAGAATCTGTTAAAAAAAAATAAAATAAATGAGTATGGGAACAGAAGTCTGGAAAGTACAGGTGTCTGTCTGTCTAATGTGACAGGATTCACCTAGACATCCTTCTCCACCCAGTGCTGATTTGCCTGGGGATACACATCAATCAAGTCATGTCAAGAATTATTGAGAATTATTTGGTCACTGTGCAGACAAGGCTAAAATTCATGTGTGTGTGTGCTTGTTTGTTTGTTTGCTTGCTTGTTTTATTGATCTAGAGCCTTGTATAATCTTGATATTCTAACCGATCATCCAAAGCTCTTTGTAGACAGAGTCATTAAGTGGATGTCAGGAAATCAAGCAAGGGATGCCCTTACCTCCCTTGTCTCAGCATAGGTTTCACCGCATCCCTCTTTTCTTACACAGATGGAAATTTACTATCAGAAGGGGATGACCTAGAGTCCCTTAAGAGCCAATATCTATTATTTAATTTCATTTGCCATGTAAGGTTAAATAAATCTAAGAAAGTACTGAGGACATAGGCCATAGAACTCACATGCTTTGATAAGACAACAAAGAGAGAGGCAGATAAGGAGAGGATGGCTAGAGTAGGGAAGTTGCAACTGGGTTCTCGGGACATGAAATGATCCAGTTAAATGGAGATGAAAGAACTGAATTCCACTCTGTCTACCTAATGACTTAGCTTCATGGTGGCCAATTCTAAGTATTAGAGTTTCCATAACAAACAGATGTGCTGAGTAAATACACAAAGATAACAAGGGAAGAAAGAACTTGTGAATTGGACACGGGTTTTAGCAAATAGGAGATGAGAAGTCACAAATATAATGTCCTTTATAGCAAGCAAAAGTGCAATCACAGCACAACATGCCGGGCCCTTCTCCTGATTTACCCTAGCCTCTTCTCCACTCCACCCCATATCACCATCTTTAACTTAGCTCCGGTGAAGAAGGAATAGCAATTAAGCCTGATTGTCTCTGTGATTCTGATACATGCTCCTATGTGCATTCACACAAAGCTTAGTCATCGCTATTGCTCCAGAATGTAAATTCTATTTTTTCAAGCTACAAAATTATCTAGACATTTGCCTAATACCCAAACTCCTCCCTCGCCTTCTAGCTGCAGATAGTTCATAAATCTTTAAGGGAATGCATTGACTCTGAAATTTAGTCTCCTTAAAGTAACACTTCACTCAACTTTATATCTGGAGTCACATGCTAGATTCTGGTTCTATTTCTGTTCTGTTCTATTGATTCCTGGTGGTTACAGGACACCCCTCCACACAGTGTTATCAGAGGCGAAACTGTTGCCCCAGGGCATCTCATTTTCGAAATATTTTAATGGGGAAACTTTAGTTCAATCTTGAATGAATCTTCAAGCTGCTTAAAAAGGACTGGCTGTCTCCAGATGAACAGAGAAGACGATGAGCCCCTGGGGTGAGTCCTCACCGCCCCCTCAGACTCACCCACAGCTCTCTCCAAGCTGTTATTCCTTTGTCTTCTTACGATCTGGCTTCCTCTGGATCCTCTCCAGCATTGAGCCCACTCATTTCCGTGACTTGCAGTGTCCTCTTGAAAACTAAGTAATAGAAGCAGATGCTCTAGCTCACACGCATATTTTCTCACTCAAACATTCATCACAGCTTCCCACCCGAAGCCGAGGCAGGCTCTGCTGGGAAATTCACAATCTCTAACCTAAAAACCAAAGTTGCTAGGGCTCTTCTGGTGGGTTCCATAACTATAGCTCACAGTAACTACATTTCGCTTGTACTTCTGAGGCTTTTGCTCCACCCTCTCAGATTTGGTATGGACATCCAAATCGTTTGCTAGAACCCAGATATCCCTTTCTCTGTGAGCATCCTCTCATGTAGGTGGGAAGGGGACACTCTTCTGCCTGGAGAGAAATGAAACCTACTAAGATCCTAGAATGATATTCATAACAATCTGTATATTCTTGATGTGTCTTCTTTTACACGAAGTGTGTAGTGGGAGAAAGAGACACAAAGAACAAGTCACTTCTAGTCTTTTCCATAACCTAAAAGGCCTTATACCTGGTCCATGACCCTACCTAGAATTGTATCATCTACCAAAGAATCAAAATCTTTCAATGCTAAAGACTCAAAAAAGCACACCATTACAGTAACCTTCTGTGTCTTCTAAAGGGGCTGATTCCCACTGAATGAACACAATTAATTAGTTTAAAAGACCCACATCCAGTATTTCATGTGACTACTGTTTATCTCCCATGGCATGTACAAACTTTTTTTTTTTTTTAAGAAATTGCGGGAAATGTCAAGACCCTTACTTGTTACAATTTAATTTTGTGCTGCTCAGGCAATTACAGTTCAATGAATGATGATTCTAACACATCCAAGTTTTCATTACTCTTTGCTTAATTTGTCAGTTAATGCCTTTGAGTTCCGCAGTTTCCCCAGCAGTCTTAACTTGCCATTAAAAACCTGTCAAGGAAACACAACCTTCCGATTCCAGCCGGGTTTAAAGACGGCATACATCCTTTCATTGTTAAGAAAGTTAGAGCTCACTCCTCAAGCAAAATATTCATACTTCAGGAATTCACAGTTAGGAAAGATAGCAATAATTCTATATTAGTGGGTTTTTTAATGTAACTGCTCTGCAATAAATACCAGAAATAAGAGTCTGTGCTTAAGATACTATATATCACACAAATATTACTCTCTATCCGTGGTTCTTAGTGGTTTACGGTTACCTGATAGATGTTGGACTTTTACATTCCTTTCCATGTCCCAAGCATTTATTACATTTACACGTTTATACATCTCTAATATTTTTGCAATACATTTTCCTGAATCAGCTGATGACATTTAATAGAATATTTAAAGCACAATATAAAACCTTAAATGCTTCGGCTTATTTCAGTGAGGGGGAATGCACATAGATTGGATTTCAAATTAAAACCTACTAGGGTGGTATGCTGGACACTTTTTGCTTCTGCTGTGCATATTGAAATACGAGGGAAGGCTTTCTTATGCAATACTGTGGCATCGGTACAAACAACAAGCTTTTGTACTTGGGAGCAAGGAAGATGATTAAGGAGCTATTAATGAAAGGAAACAAAACCAGTGTGCTGGAATGTAATAGTCCATGAAATCCTTATTGGTAGAAAGGGAATCTGCAGTAAATAAATATTAACCTACATGCTATGGAAAACATAAAGCAAACTGGGGGGAAGGGGGAAATATGTTCTTTAAGCTAAAATATAAGTTAAAAAATCGCTGACAATGTAAGGAGAGTCAATTTGCATACAGCAGGGCTCCATCTGCTGTGGAAAATATAAGCTGCAAGAATGATTTAATAGTTAATAGAAGTAGTGGCCGTTGTTAATTATAATTTGCACATTTACAAATCAGCACTGATAGCAATACAAATTATGAAATATAAGGGTGTTCTGCTGGGTACTGGGGAAAATAAGATGACAGACAAAGTTAATGGACTATCCCTAACCACAGCTCTGTCAGAACACATCAGAGAACTAATCCAGTTACAAAGAGCCTGCAATGGAAAATCTATTTAAAATATTAAAATGCTGTTTGGTAAAAGCTTTTTCATAGTGCATTTTACTTAAACAGTTGCTGATTGCCCGTGGGTCGTTAGCCATATACCCAAATGCATTCTGCAAACTGCCATTTAAAAGAATAGTAGAAATTAAAGAAGAAATATATTTCTGTGGCTCTTCCTACCCCCCCCCCAAATATACAGAAATTGTTTGCTGATGTCTAGTCTAGATATGGAAAAGCTGGCATATGATCACACAATAATTGGATAGCTGTAGAATTAAGCACTGGGCTTTGCCTGCACTGAGCGGTACCATTCCACACTTTTCCCATTAGACCTGATCTTATTCCCATTTATATTGCATGCTAATGGTGATGATTCAAGGACACTCTTATTTATTATGAAGACAGAAATTGTCATTGATTTTTTTCATTAATCTTCTATTTCACCTAATTTCTCTCATCATTCTATAATATGGATTAGCAGAGGAAACATTTTATACACAGTGTTTGAATGGTAACTTTTTTCCCCTCTAAATGGTGCAGATTGCTAATTTTAGCCTCTGGATTCTCTAATTTAAAGAAACCGGCTCTTTATGCAACCTCCTTCAATTTACCATGATTAGGGAACCTTTGCTCCATGACCATTATTGTTAATGCATGCCAAGGACGCTTTTGCATCTTTGAAAAAAAAATGGAAAGAACAATGACAGAACCAAATATTCACCTGAAAAATATGTAAGCTTAAGTGAGCCAAATTATTGCAGATCACACTTGAATACAAAATTGGTTATTATCAAATTATATCAGGGTATATTAGCACTTATTCATTTCAATTCAATGTACACTCCCAAGGTATTTGTTGGATTGGGGCAAAGGTCAAAACTGCTGGTCTTTGCAACAAAACTTTTCAGATGATGTTTATTTTAACTATCTTTAAAAATATGAATTTGAGTATGTTAGACAGTGTGGTCCTCAGTTCTTCCAGTCTTACTTGTAGTGATTCTATATCTTCATATTACTTGATTGACTCCTCTATCAACCCAAACTTTCAAAATTATTTCATATATCTAATCATATATTACTTGTTTTTGAATATGTTCAATATAATTTATTTGTTCTTGAATATGTTCAATGTATTTTTCTTCACTTGCTACATCTAGCATATGCGTTCATATCTATAGCCCAATCCTGAGTCCATGAGATACAGAATCATTAATTTGAGACCAATGGGTTATTTTATTAGTTAAAAACAAGAATAGAAGGTATTGAAAACATCTGTATACTAGAAAGGATGTCCATCAGAAATTATCAGTTATCATTGTGATTCTAGATAGGAAAATATTCCCCCTCTCCCTCTCCCTCTCCCTCTCCCTCTCCCTCTCCCTCTCCCTCTCCCTCTCCCTCTCCCTCTCCCTCTCCCTCTCCCTCTCCCTCTCTCTCTTTCACACACACACACACACATTGTTCTTTCATGAGAATTATTTCACAGACCTGCTATCATTCAATTTTCAATTCAGTTTCAAACATGCAGTTTGCACCTGGAGACATACACACCATTAGGATTATTCCCACTTGGATTAAAGAGTGTCTATCTAATTCTCTCTGTAATACAATACCAGTTAAGCACCCAAGATATCTGCCAAAGTTCAACATTATATGCATTCATAACAAAAAAAAAGGTCACACATAAGTTAGTGTGGATGTGAAGAAATATTTTGTTATGTATGTATGAATGAAAACATGAGCAAATCAAATCACAGGATTAGCCCTCCTCCCAAGCCTTGGTCTTCTAAAAATATTATAGAATATGAAATAAGGAAAAGAGAATAGGTATGCTATATGATCAAAAAGCAATGGACTGGCAAGTAAAGCCAGTCAAATATTGAACATCCATACATCCAATGTTTCAAAACAATACCACATTAAATTTCAAAATTTCTGGTTTAATTACTAATAATAGGCCAACCCTTAAAATAACTTATAATTGTGGTAATATATTTTGAACAATATATGCAAATTCATTGAAACTACTAGAAAGTACAGAGTAGTGAAATCACACCTTCGAGGGTGATTAACGGGAGGAACCACAGAGGAACCATAGACCCACAGGTCTATGCAACCGTTCCCTGGTGGATGACCGCTATTTCCAGAGCAAAAAGCTGAATGGCTGAGGGTTGAACAGAGACTTTCACACGCTAATGATGTGAGATGGAGAGAAATCCAAGTCCAAAGGCCTCTCAAGGGAGTTACTGACAATTCCCCTAAGCTTTAGAATAATAATAAGCAAAGCACAGGCCTAGGTTTAAGTGAACGAAAACCCTCTGTGGATCACAGCAAACTTTGATGGATGACCCCTTAGGTACAAGTTAAAAGTAAAAATAAAGTTTCTTTAGTGCAATATGACATCAATCCAAACCCCAAATTACCTTGAATATCTTCATATACAGTGACTCAAGTAAGCAAAAAAATAATCAGTACAAGCAAGCAATAAAATGTCAGAGCCTAAGATCATAGAAACATATCAAGGGAGAATCCAGATAGGACATTTTCTTACCTCTGAGATAAATTTTGAGAGCTGTTATCTTCACTCTACTAAACAATCCTATCCATGAACTTAGTGCATTTGTAATTTAACAACATTTTAGAAAAGAACTTAAAGCCACACAGCTGGAAAATTCTGGAACTCATAAATATTATAGACAGACTTAAGAATTCCACGGTGAGGCCAAGAATGGTAGAGGCTCCTAAAATTCTAACACCTGGGACACAGAAACCGGCACATCTCTGTAAATTCAAGGGCAACCTGGTCTACATATCAAGTTCTAAGCCATCTGGAGTTACATATGGAGACTCAGTCAATAATAATAATAATAATAAATTCTTGATGAAATATAAAACTTATTATTGTTATTATCATCATCATCATTATTATTCCTTGGCTGAAATTAATTGCAAAATAAACATAACTAAAGAATTCTTAGTAATTTTGAATCTAGATATACAAAATAAATATCAGTATGTCAATGGAAATATCAATAGATCAGTAAAAACTAAACAGTATGGAATATAGAAAAGAAATGAGAGCAGGTAAAAACCAGAACTTCAATTAGAATTTGAATCTTTATTTTAAAACCCAGAAGAGAGAAAGAAATGAGTAGAATTGTAATTTAAGATCGCAATAACAGAGAATATTTAAAACCTGTGGAGAGATACTTAGTCAAATTTTCAAACCGTACAGTAAACTTTAAGCAAGTGAAACATTAAAACAAATATAATTATTCCATAGACTAAGTGACCTCAGTGAGACCGTGAAGTGAAAAGGCCATGGGATGATGAGATGATTTTTCAAAGTATGGAAAATAAAGCAGCTGTACCATAAAATGTTACACCCACTTAAAACAATACTCAACACAATGTTACACCCACATAAAACAATACTCAACACAATGTTACACCCACATAAAACAACACTCAACACAATGTTACACCCACATAAAACAACACTCAACACAATGTTACACCCACATAAAACAACACTCAACACAATGTTACACCCACATAAAACAACACTCAACACAATGTTACACCCACACAAAACAACACTCAACACAATGTTACACCCACATAAAACAACACTCAACACAATGTTACACCCACACAAAACAACACTCAACACAATGTTACACCCACATAAAACAACACTCAACACAATGTTACACCCACATAAAACAACACTCAACACAATGTTACACCCACATAAAACAATACTCAACAATAAAGCCCAAAACTGTTTTCAGACAAAACTTAATTTAGATCTAAACTACCTACAACACAGTAAGTATAATTTAAATACCTAAATTAATTGAAAAATATACAATGTTCATGGGTAGGATCATTTAATAGTTAAGAAAATAATTCTCAAAACTTATCTCAGAGATTTTACTTATAGTCCAGGTCAAATTTTTAAAAATGTACTAAATTTATTACAAAATACAAATAAGCAAAGCATTGAGGACAATGAAGACAGACTGGAGGAAGAAATTTTACTAATCAAAACTCACAAAGAAGCAACAGGGAGGGATCCACTGGTAAGCCTATGAACTGTAGGATCCACCTACAGTATGTCAATGAGCAGTACGATCCAACAGTAAGCCAGTGAGCTGTAGGATCTTCATGTTGAAAAGAAAGGAAAATCACAAAGATCAGGTTGGAAAGTTGTGCTCCAGTTTCAAATCTCAAAAATATTTAAAAATTGTAAATAATTTCGCTACACTTTGAAACTTCAAAAATGTACAGAGCTAGGCACAACAGATAGCCTTATAAATATAGCCTTATACTGCTTACACATAATTCCATTTTCTCAGATTCCTTGTGCCACCATGGCAGAAACATACTAAATAGAAAATTCAAGAAATAGTTCCTAAGTTTCTAAACAATTTGTTGTTCTCAATAGCTCGATGAAATCACATACCATCTCATTCCTCTCTCCCCATCAAATAAATTACCATTTGCCCAGTGGAGAGCCATAAGGTAGCTTATGCTACCTGGCTCAAGCCCCATGAAACTGTCTTGTTTATCAAAGTGATTGCTACGGTGTCTCAGTACTTACACTCTATAATACAGTATTTTACTTAGCAGTGGCCCCAAAATACAATAATAGTGACTTTGCCAATATAATTGCAGCACAGTCTTGTAGCCTTATAGTCATTACAAGTACTCCATTGTGTTAGGTTATTGGCCCCTCACTGTACCTAATTTATAAATTAATCTTTGCCATGCATATGTATATATAGGGAAAAGCTTGGTATGCTTAGAATATCAAGAACTACTCACAGTTCCAAACATCCACTGTGGCTCTTAGAGAAAACCCCAACAGATAATGAGAACATGTGGCTTGCATTTTATATACCTGGTATCATACATGCATTAAAAGATATAAAGCAAACACAGTAATGAGAAATAGCCAATTCAGAGTTGTAGCCACATATTGCCCAAAGATCAAGGGATGCGACTAAGGAAAGGCAGAGAGAACTACAGGAAATGCAGAGAGAACTAAGGAAAGGCAGAGAGAACTAAGGAAAGGCAGAGAAAACTAGGGAAAGGCAGAGAGAACTAAGGAAAGGCAGAGAGAACTAAGGAAAGGCGGAGAGAACTAAGGAAAGGCAGAGAGAACTAAGGAAACGCAGAGAGAACTACAGGCAACCCCGCAGCTTTGTCAGGTGAGAGTTCCTGCCATTTATTTTATTATCATGACTTATAGTGTTTATAAAAATGTGACATGCTCTCTTTTGCATCAAATGTTGCATATTAAAAATCATCTAAGACACATCAGAAGGAAAAGGAAGACAAATATAACTAAAACATAATCTTATTTAACATATGGCAAGAGTGGGCTGGAAAGATGGCTCAACAGGAAAGGGACCTGCAGTGAAAGCTGATTACCTGAGTTCTATGTCTGGAACCCACAGGTTAGAAGGAGAGAGCCAGAGTCGGCAAGTTGTCCTCTCACTTACACGAGTGCTGTGGTATTCATATGCCAACACACACACACACACACACACACACACACACACACACACACACACACACACACACACACACGGGGAGGGGGATGTTGGGGAGATACACATACACACACATACACTGTAAATAACCACACATATTTTTATGTTTTAGGGCTATGGATGTGGGTCGGTGGTAGAGTGCTTCCCCAGCAAGCATGATGAGGCCCTGGATTTTGTCCCCAGCATTGACGAAGTAAAACGCTGAGTAAGTGGAAATTTTATCTTTTGCTGCCATCTTGAATGCTTTTCTGTAACTTAACTGCATGATCTTCTTCACTGGCTTGGCTTAGCAACCAGGTCTCTGGAAATAAGAGCATTGTTGGAGGATAAATGTCTCCTGCATTGAAAAAGGAAAAACAAGGAAGTCTTATTCTCGGTGTCCCTAAAATATGACAGTATTTGGAAATAGAGTCTTGAAATAATCGAGCTAAAAAGAGATTAGGGAGGACTCTAATTCAGCACAACTGAGAAAAATGAACACGAGGACTGATTATTACATGTTATCTCATATATATTTTATATATGTATTAAAGGAACCTACAGGAGCCCACAGCTATATACAATAATAATTACTATTATTAGGGTGTCATATCACAGACATGCAACAGAGAAGACAATGTAAAAAGAGAGAAAAATATTCACCTAGAGACACCTAGAGTTTTCCCTCAGAAGCTGAGAGACAAGTAGAACACATTCTTTCTCCCCAGGCTTCAGAGGGGATGGTTGCACAAGCTTGCATGTGTGTGTGCGCGCACACACACACACACACACACACACACACACAGAGAGAGAGAGAGAGAGAGAGAGAGAGAGAGAGAGAGAGAGAGAGAGAAAGAGGAAACAGACAGACAGACAGACACTCACACGCACACACACACACACACACACCAGATTTGAATTTGAGCCTCCAGAAATTACGTGATGACACATGCCTATTCTCGGCCACCCTGTTAGTGGTACCTTGTTATCAAAGCTCTGGTAAAACAGAGCAATCGTCCTTAATATTTTTAAATCACGTGCTAACCCCAATACTTTCCACTTTTATCAACACAGTGAACCACCTGCCAGAGTAGCCAATTCTCCTAAAACTGCTTAAAACAAATTCTAATTTACTTGAGATGTGATGTGGATGGTTGTGCCTAGATTATTAATATATGAAGTTGACAAATACATTCTTTTGAAGCTGGGATCTCTAGTGTCACATCTGATGAAGTCCTGAAAAACTATATGTTTCAGTAAAAATGTCAGCCTCCATGTAGCCAACTCAGTGTTTACTGTCATTGTAGGGATGGCATCCAATGCCTGGGACTCTATTGGTGATCTTCCAGCAGACACTCTTCTGAATGACTCAGTGCTGATGCAGTAATTTAGCATATTTCTGCATGCCAAATAATAGATTATAAAAATGGTGTCATTTAAACTTCAAATTGATTTAGCCAATGGCAAACAAGTTGGCTTTGATTTTTTTCTTCCATTTATAAAAAATAATTATAGCATATAGGGTAGTTAAGAGCACTGAAATGTATCTGTTTATCTGGAATTTAATAATTCAAGCATTTTTTACAGACTGACAAAATGGGTTACAATTTTTAATATATTGTGTCTAGGCTTACTGAAAAATTATGAGTTTAACTGAGAGAATAAGCCCACCATAACAAAACAACAACCTCAACAACAACAAATTACCTTTAAATTCAGGACAATATCAATGAATGAATGAATGAATGAATGAATGAATGAATGAATCATAGAAAATACCTGCCTTCTTGTCTAAAACTAAAGGATCAAAGCAACTTTTAAAAATACACAAAATATCAAAACTTTAAAAAAAAATCGACTTGGTGTCTAACTGTATGTGGCCTTAATCTTCTCAGCTGGTAAGTGAAGGTTCAACCTCCCTGGTTTCACATGGTAGTTGTGAAGGCCAATTACTAACTTCAAAAGTACTTAGAAATAGAGTTCCTATGTTGGCTAAGCACTGGTATTTGTGAAATAAAATACTTTATCCAGTTTGCTTTCTGTTGTGAAAAGACATCAATTTTTACTAAGTTGAGAAAGAAAGGGTTTATTTAGTTTACAATTCATAGTCTACCATCAAGGAAAGCCAAGACAGGTACTCAAGGCAGGAAGCATGAAGAAATGCCACTTACTAGCATCCTGATAGGCTCATGTTCAGATAGTTTTCTTACATGGTCCACTTGCCTAGGGAATAGTCCGCCCACAGTGGGCTGGGGTCCTCCTACATCTATTAATAACAAGGAAAGAAATTCTCAAACATATCCACTGACCCTACATGGAGGAAATTCTTCAGTCGAGGTTACTTTTTCATAGGCGTATCAACTTGACAACTAAAGCTAACTACCACTAACAACTAGGAGTGTCCTTAATTCTTTTCTCACAGGGAAATATTACAACTATTCCAGAACAATGCACGCCATATATTACTGATCCTCTTTTCATTTTTGATACAAAAATGAAATAAGTAATCATGTTTGTGGATTAAATTGATTTAAAAAAAAGTTCTCAGATGACCACAAAACTGGTTTATTTTTTTCTATTTGGGCAACATTTATTCTTTATGACACATTAAGAATAGTCAATATTCTTCCCCATCCCATTGCCATCTCATCGTCACATTATTATTGTAATCATTATCTTGTGAAACTCGTTCACTAAGAGATGATGAACAAAGCAAGCCTGGCAACTGACAAGCTGGTGCAGTCAGTAAAGTACTTGCTATACAAGCGTGAGGAATCCCATATTCACTCAGAGACCCTGTCTCAAAAACTAATGTGAACAAAGAGTGAGAATGACATCCAACATTAACCTCTGACCTCCACATACATATGTATTAATGTGTTCTAGTACCACATGCAAACATGCACATTTGTTCAAGAAAGAAGAGGAGGGGGAAAGGAACAACGCTCTATTTAGGCATTGAAAAAAAACTGATAGCTTGCCTCGTCTAACCAATTATGCACATGTGGAGGATTTCCTTCGGTGACATCTCTGACCAGTGACCATCTATCTAGACTTTGAACATTCTCTTTGAAAGTACATTTAATGTGGATAGAATGGAAGCTACTCCAGCTGTTCATAAAATAGCTAGTTAAAAATTCTTTCTCCAGTTGGAGTTCAGATTTGCTACCCTGACTTTCTAGCCATTCACTGTTTCATCCCCGAAACAACAGAGAAGGGATCTATTCACACCTTCACATGGTCTCAGGATTGGAGACACCTGCTCACATATTTCAGTCTTCCCGTGTGCCTTCTGTAGCATCTCTCTTCCTATTTTTACCAAGCTCCCCTTTACATGAGGAACTCCAAACCTAAGGCACACAGGGCTCAAGGCTCCATTTAACCTACATGTGACTCTGCAAATGGTCTTTTCAGGAAGATGGCTATCCCCATAGTCTATTTGTATGTATTAGGGAAACATCTTAATCAGCCTTTTAGCACTGGGGTTGGAAAGGGGAAACAAAAGTAGAAAGACAAAGGAAGACAGGGTGAAAAGTCCCACTTATTAATTAACCTCAGACCCAAGCTCCGAGAAATAAACGTATATTGCACGTTTACCATTTATCTCCAACAGCGTTCATCCCAATAGTGAACCCACAGATGGAAATCTATGTTTTACACAAGGATGTAGAAAAAGGGGACATGGAGAATGAACGGATAGCGACTGTGGGCTAGTATAAGTGGACCAAGAGTATAGTAAGTAAAAGTTGAGTGAATTACAGTAAGCATGTAGTTAGAGGCTAAGCAAGTGCACAGACTGTAAAGTAGCTCTCTAAGTACCTGGTGAAGGTTCTGATGCAATTGAGAGGGTATTGAACCAATCCGTGAGCTCCCCAGTCGCTGACACACAGAAAAAGGGAAAGGTTGCTCAGACAGTTTGCTTAGCTAGCAGGCTCTCTACCTGCTGAATGAAAAGAACTATTAATGAGGCGAAAGTAGAAGGAAACCTCTGCCTGGAGTTAAGGTTGGGGAGAAAGGTCAATGATGTGAGTGAGGTGAAGCTAGGAGACAATCAATTATACGTCATAGGCAATCAATTACTGCTTCATGTGCACACATCCAACCAGAAACCCAATGTCCCCTCCATTGCCCTGTTTTCTCCTCAGTCTCTTGAGGTTCTTAAGACCACCTCTTCTGATCCTGAAGTCAGTTATCAGCTCTCTGTTCACATTGCTTGTGACTTAACATAGACTTTTGTCACCTCTTACCTGAAAATAGTTAATGATCTTTCAGCTCATCTCTCTATACCTGATAACCCTATTCTCTTAACTCTTGCAAGAATTCTTTTAAAACACAAACCTGGCCACTTTTTTTAGATAAAGCCTTTTGATAAAGATCTGTTATCTGCTAGATAAAATTCTAGTCACGAAATTCAATGTCATTCATTATGGATCTCAAGATATTTTTCTAGAATCTCTCTTCCATCAATCCACAACCCAACTCTCATTATACCTCAACACCAATGGCTTCCTTAGGTGCAGTGCTGGCTAGTTGTATGTCAATAAGACATAAGTTGGAGTCATTTGAGAAGAGAACTCACTTGAGAAAATTCTCCAAACACTGGCCTGTGGGCAAACCTGTGAGACATATTATTGATTAAGATTGATGAGGACATGCTGGACATTGGGCTATACACAGACGGCCTGGTCTCCAGTTGAGCTGAAATGTTGAACCCCGGGACCCGGTGGTGATAATTCATCTATTTACATGGGATGGAAGGAGTTCTCTCACGCTCCTGGAACTCTGGCTCCTGCCTAAGTTACCGTCCCCCTTCCCCCACAACACCCACAAGAGAAGAATGGTTAGAAGTCATGTAGGAAATGTCCCAAGCATCTGACCTTCAGGCTAAACGCCTCCCCTGTTACCTAGCAACAGAAAAGATATCAGCATACTTTAAAAGGGACTGTTTGGCCCCTCTTTGCTCTCTCTCACTTCTCTCACTACTCTCCTCTCTCTCTCTCTCTCTCTCTCTCTCTCTCTCTCTCTCTCTCTCTCATCCTCTAGCCTTCCTTCTCTCTCTCTCCTTTTCCCCCTTCTCTCCTCTTGGCCATGGCCAGTCTCTCTTTCTCTTTTCTACCTCCTCTCTTTCCCCCTGCCTTTCTATAATAAAGCTCTAAAACCATAGACTGTCTGTCTCTGCATATCAAGGACGCTGCACAGACTCTCGCCTGTGTGGGAACCTCTCTCCCTAAACCCTATCTCCCTTAACCCCGGGACTACAGGGTGTTGTCCCAGGCCCATAGTTTCCTGGACTGCCTCTTGTCCACCCCCGCCCCCATCGAGTGGGTCAGAGACTTAGATGCCCACCTGGGGCTGAGTGGAAAGCATCTGGCAACCCTCCCGTGTCTGCCTGTCCAGAGCATAGGAGGAACTCTGGCCGGACATGAGCTATCCTCCCTCTCCCCTCCTCCCCCTAGACCCCTTTTTGGTTCCCGGCCTAGCTCACTACGGGGAGTGTTATCCCTAGACATGTTCTGGATGGTATAAGAAAGAAAGAAAGCAGGCTGAGCAAGCCATGGGCATGTCCTTAGTGCTTTTAAAGACATTTTTTCCATTGCTTCTGCTTCAGTTTCTGACTCGATTCCTGCCTTGAGATTATGCCAAAGTTGTTCAGCAGAGGAATGTGCCTTGAGTGTCATGTGAAGTAAATTCTTTCCTCCCAGCTCTCTGTCACAGTGTTTTAGCACAACAGAAACCTAAATAAGATGATTGCTATAGCTCTTTGCCTAAGTTGTCCCCTCTGCCTTCTTTCTTCTCTCTACTAGATACATTTCTCTTATGATTTAGGACCAAGTTAAAATGTCAAATCATTTTCTAATAACTTTCAATCCCTCAACTCCTATACAAATTGTTTCTCTCGTTTCTGTGTGCCCTATACTTTCTTGTATTGTATTTTGTATTTGTTGACTATGCAAGCTTTCACCTTAGCATGCCCAGAGGTTTCCAAGGAATGAATGAGTGAATGAGACAACACATTAAGCTTAGAATGTATTGATAAGTATTCTCTTTATTATTACTTATAGTTACTCTTAGAGTTAGGCCTATAAATCCCTAAAACATGGCAGCACACATAATTCAAACACAAAACTATAAATTTTACAAAAATGTATTTTTATAATTTGTCACCAATAACTTTTGTCATTTCAAAAACTCAAATATTTAATACTTCCAGAATTTCTCCATGTAGACACTTGAAATTACTTGTACTAGACCTTTTTTTTAGGCATTAGAATTCCTTAGGGAGTGGAATAGCCAAGGTACTCTTATAAAGTCGACATTCTAGTGACAGTTAAATTGGCAGGCAATAAGTAAATGAACAAATAACCTTAGTTGTGTTCCGTAATAGAATGCAATAATGTGCTGGCCAGATGCCTTGTTAAGAAATGTGTCTATGGGGCTGGTATTTCAAAGGAAACCTAAATGAAGTAAGAGCCACGTGCAAGTGCAGTGTCTGGGAGGTAATGACCTTGCTTCAAGGTAAGATTGCTGTGACTGGTGCTCCGCAGAGAGGAGTAGCTACGAGGAATGCTACGAGGAAATGAGGTTGGAAAGCAAGAAGAGGCTATAGCATATAAAACTTTAAGAGCCAGGAAGAGAATAAACCTTATCTTTCATAGAATGGAACACCTGGTCTACACATTGTAGACCATTACGTGTATGGTAAAACAAACTATAGAAAGTGTCTTCAGTGTGGTCTCGGATTTCTTTCCTCACTCCAGTTACTCTGATGCTCCTATCCTGCAAGGTGGAACACTGTAGCTTCTGCACTCGTCTGTTGATACTGCTGCTCCTATCTTGGTCTATATCATTGTAAGAACTTGTTTCTAAAAAGCAACTGGGATCACATTATACTCTTGAACCTATGATATTGCTTGCCTAAGCCCTAATTATCATAGATTTGTCATTTATAGGAGAAATATCTTACATTCCTCTTGCTCATATCTACAAACTACATGTAGACACAGACTCAAGCTTGCCAGTTGTCATTCTATGAATTCCGTCTGTTTTGTGTCTCTTCTTTTAAGTATCCTCAAATGTTCCATTGCTTTTTAATTAGATTATTTAATATAAATATTTGCTGTTAAGATGTTCTGAAATCATTTTTTTGTATGTAAGACCTGTATAAATTGCAAATGTGTTTTGTTAGAAGCTAGATATTTCATTTTCTTAACAGTGTCTTTGAAGGAGCTGATAATTTTAGTTTTGAAAAGACATCATCAAAGTTTTAAGTTTACAATTTTCAGCACCTTAAGAAATATTTTCCTTTCTGAAGAGTTCAGATTCTCTACTATGCTTTCCCCTAGATGGTTTACTATACTTGATTTTATATTAGATGCATAATCTGGTCCACGTTAATTTATTTTTATTTATTTCTCTCTCTTAAATTGCAGCTCATTTCCCTTTTGAATTTCTAGCATTTAGGATGGGATTGCAATTGCTACCTTAAAAGTTTTTGATTTTTCTAAAACACACACACACACACACACACACACACACACACACACACACACACCACAATTCCTCTGCAGTTCCTCATGGACACCACTGCAGGTACTGAAATTTATTTCTCACAAAGGTTTCAGCTGAAAATCTGTAAATGTGAGTCTAAATAAATCTATAAATATGGGTCATTTAGCTCAATGTATTTCCCAGATTTTATTTTACTTACTTAATTAACCCCTGGGTGATTTACATGTTTAATTTCCAATTATTTCAAAATCTTTCTAAATGCCATTTTATATTTAGATCTGTAAAGTAACTTTTATTTGCTAGATGCAGTTCTCATCTTGGATGCTTACTGCTGAAGCAGCTCACTCTTTCTAGTTCTAACTGAACTCTAGATGACTGCTTCAACTCAGCTATTCTGGTCCAAATTCTTCTCTAAGATGACTGACTCAAACTTGCTTCTCTTGGATTCTGACTGAAATGCTCTACTTGGACACACATTAACTCTGGAAATTAAATCTCTCTCTCTCTTTCTCTCTCTCTCTCTCTCTCTCTCTCTCTCTCTCTCTCTGTCTCCCCCTCTGTCTCCCTCTCTCTCTCTCTGTCTCTCTGTCTCTGTCTCTCTCTCTCTCTCTGTCTCCCTCCCTCCCTCTTTCCCTCTGTCTCTCTGTCTCTGTCTGTGTGTGTATTTCTCTCTGTGTGTGTCTCTCTCCTTCCCTTCCTCCCTTCTCTCCCTTCCACCTTCTCTCTTTCTTTGTGCTGTTCTTAAATGGATTCTCTTTCTTGTGCTATTCTAATGAGATGTAGGGATTTCCTATCTCTAACTTATTTTGTCAAATCTTTCTCTGATTCATCACTTTGGCCCTCAATTAGCCATCACTTTCAAACATGGCTGCTTCTTTCTGCAAATGAACCTTAGCTACATTATTTGGAATTAAAGTTGTGTGCTAAGGCTGCCTCTGTATTCCCCCCCCCCCCCCCCGCTAGAAAGATGAAAGAAATGTATCCTATCTGTATTTCAGCTGGATCACACAGAAGAGCTTTGGATGTGATCCTTTGCCATCTTACTGGATTAAAATTCAGATAGATAGATAGATAGATAGATAGATAGATAGATAGATAGATAGATAGATAGATAATAGATAGAGATATACAAGATATGTATCTATATATAAGATATATATGCATATATGTATGTATATATATATATGTATATATATATATATCTTTAGTTTGTTATTGTCAGCAAACTCTCTATGTGATCTCAGCCAATTGAAATATGTGACAATTTGTTTCATATGGCATAATATAACGCAGAAGAGCTCTCTGCAAGGATTTGCCTAGTATACTGTCATTGGCTGTGGCATTCAGGAAATGTCCATTAAGTTAGGGCTTGGTTAATACAGTGCTGACTTTGCTTCCTTTTTGCTTTATTTTGTTATTCATCCTTATAAAAACTGATTTTTCGTTTTAGTAACAAACCATCATCTTAGAGATTATTAGAGAGATCTCTTGGTTTTATTGTTCTGGTTGTTGTTCTAAAGTTTACACTATCATTAACTTATCTCAATCTACTTGAAAATGATTGTAGAACTTCATGTGTAATTTAAGGACCATACAATGCGCTTTTCCACTCCTTCCAACGTTTTTTAATCATTTCACTTTTTACTTACTTGTTTTAAACTTCCTAAAACACTGATTCTTAAAGAAGAGGTATATTGAAAGAAGTGTTTACTATTTACCTATAGCTTTACTCCTTCCAGTACCATTATTCCTTAAAACATTTGAATTTCCACCAAATAAAATTTTTCTTCAGTTTAAAAACCTTTCTTTAGTATTTCTCATCAAGATATGATCTAACAATGAATAGTTTGTTTTTGGTTATCTCAAAATGCCCTTATTTCATTTTTTTATTTAAAAAATATGTATGCCTGATTAAGCCTTCTCAGATATCAACAGTTTTATTGTTTTGGTTTATGTATTTTAAGTTGTTTGTTTCTTCCTTCTCTGTAGAAACATTGTTCTTTTGTTTTCTGATTGGCATTGTCTCTGGTCATTCACATCTTTGCAGGCAACATGTCCTTCTTTATCTGGCTGTTCATAGATTTGTTCTTTATAATTGATTTTCAGCAATTTTTGATTTGCAAAATCCCTTCTGTTTATTATGCTTATATTTTGTTAATCTTCTGGATTGTGTCAATTGATTTAGTTTTTATCACATCTGGAAATTTTTCAGCCATTATTGTCTTAAACTTCAAGCTTTATTTTTCCCAACACCCTCTACACACACACACACACACACACACACACACACACACACACACACACTTTCTAGGACTGTAATCAAATGCATGCAAAAATTCCTTAACTGTGAGCCCAAATGTGCATTACTCCATTACTTTTTTTAGACTTTTCTTTTTTTTTTTTTTTCTGTGTTTCAGTTTGGACAGGTTAGAGTGTTCTCTACTCTAATGATCGTTTTTCTTCAATATTCTGCTCTTCAGTGCATTAAGAAAACTACCTCCTTTGCTTGTTGTTTACCTCAAGAAAATCCATTTCTTTTCTAAAATAATTTGTTTCCTATTTATCTAATTTATGTTTCCTTTAAAATACCAACATTATGGAAAACATTTAAGCTTATATCCTTATTTCATTATTTCTCCCATTTTATGGATATATTTCTATTATCATTACTTATATTTTCCTTTCAAATATCATACAATTTTTGTCTGAACCTTGACACTGTAAATGACTTGGTATTCAGCACCTGGGTTTGGTTAACCTTTTTTCAATGTTAATCTTGAACTGTTACAGATCTCACTACAAGAGGAACCTGATTCTTTGAGGGGGGTCTTTTGGTGTTTTTGTCCATAAAGGTTTGGTTCTCAAATATCCTCGGTGCTCCTTGGGATCCTATGTTAGCTTGGTTAGCTTCATTTGACTCACTATAATATTTTGATGTACAGATCTTCACTAACTCTCTTTCTGTGAATGTTCTTTGCCAAACTTTGTCAAGTCTTAAAGGCACATGGAAGGTATTCTTCTATATTTTCAATGCAACCCCAGGCCTTCTCTTAAAATCCTTTCTCTGTGTAGTGCTTCATTCTTAATACTAATCTTATAAATTCTGACAGCCTCAGCTTCCCTAAAGTCTAACATCTGTCTCTTTAGTTCAGCAAGACCATTAGGCTTGTCTTGATTTCCTTTCCCTTTTCTGGGGCATACATAGAAAGTGCTTCTAAGGAGAAATTAAAAAAAAATCAGGATTGTCTTCCTCATTAATTTTTACGGCGCATAGTGTACTTCCTGCTTCTAATATCTGAGATTAGTTGTTTTACATGGAGCTACTTTTCTAGTTGTTTATACACTATTCATGAGAAGAGGGCTGCTCTCGAACCAATTACTCCATCATGGTGTAGCAGAAGTTCATCAATGAAAGTGGTACAGTTCTTGGATCCGTCATCTTAGAACATAAAAATACCTCTGGATCCCCAGAATAAATAATGTTCCATCAATGAGTATGACAATCACCAGTGTACCTGTCACATCCAACCAACTTCACTCTGAGCTGGCAGAAGGTATCCTAGTACTGGTGAGCAGGGAACATGGTATAACAGAGGTAAATACAACTAATTGTTGTTTTCCCTTTAACCACAACAGGACTCACCACAAACTGTAAATACACGTGCTTTTGTATGAATCCAAATACTGTGTTAAGAACCACACTTTATTCAAAAGTAAAAACCCAGTCCTGAAACAGAGCCTTGCCTCAAGAAGGACTCCAGCCTTTCCCCAGTTACCCCCATCTCTCCCACATGACCATCTCACTCCAGTTCCAGAATGCATGAGCCCTTTGCTTGCCCCCATGTATTTAAATGTGCCGTTGCTTCTCGACTGTTTCTCTTATGTTTAACCCCCTTTCTGAAATTCAGTTCCTGTCAATTTTCCGTAACCTTGCTACTTTGAATTTAATAATGCATGTAGCATTAAAACATTTACTAAATGCTTCCTAGACAGCAACATCTCTAAACACAATTATGTCTATGAAATCACTTAAATCTTACAATAACATTTATCCCGACATTAAAGATGAAGATAATAAACATTAAGGAACCTGGAGCTGGAGAGAGAGCTCAGTGTTTAAGGCACTGGCTGCTCTTTCTGGGGACCCATGTCCAGTTCCCGGTGCCCACATGCTGGCTAGAGCTGCCCATAACTCCAGTTTTAGATTTGATGTCCTCTTTCGACCTCCACAGGCCCAAGGCAAACATGAAGTGCACGGACAAGCAGACAAAAGAGTCATACACTTAAAATGAAAGTAATTAAATCTTAAAACAAACTTAAGCACTTTTTTGAGGTTATTCAGTTATTAATAAGAAAGCATAAATATAACCTCAGGTTTAGATGTCTCTAAAAATCATATAATTGTAAGTTTTAATATGTCTTTTATTATAATTATCTGAATAACTTTAATGTTTTCACACTAAATCAGAATTTCAGAGGATAAAACATAGTTAGAAGACCCTAAAAGCTTACAAATGATACCATTTTGAGATGTATTTGAGAATCAATGTACTATGCTGTACTTTTTTTCCACATAAATTTGTTACTGGTTGATGAGAAGTCAAGGAAGTGGCAACACAGTTTTATTGTAATGAAATTTAGCATTTGCCAAATGATCGCTGATTGTACTATGTAAAGAGGGCACGAGGAAAGTAGAAATCAATTGCTCAGAAAAGCATTCTTAAGCCCAAGCACCAGGCAACTGTTGAGTAATTGAATATCAGAAGTCTACCATTACGGCAATAATAAGACATGCCTCGCTCGTTATTGTGGTTGGCCTATTCTGTCTAAGTTACTGTTCCCTGGGCATTGCAGGATACCATCAAGTAAATAGGAGACATTATAAAATTGCTTTGTAAGTGTAAGTACAGAATATAATACTGTTATGTTGTTAACTACAAACACTGGGCATTCTATGCCACTAATAGCCTTTGAAGGATAGGGTCAATTCTGGGTTCATGTGAGAAAAAAAATGCATTCACTTATCCATAATTATTGCAGAGTATAGCATTTAAAGATAATATTAAAGCATGATCCTTTCAGATCTAGTGTCCTAGCTGACCCGAAGAAAACCCTAGATGTAATGATTCTGTAGAATTCAAGAGAGGTCCTGTATGTTTTATGTGCCTAGTAACTTGTTCATAATATATTTGTTTCTGGTCCCAGTAGGAAATCAGCTTCTGGATTGGAAATAATGACATTCAATTAACTCCCTAAATTTGTTTTTATGCTTACAACTACTTCTGTCTCCAAATTCTACCTATGTATATCTTCTTTTCAAACTCTGAGATATACCTTTTATGCAGTATTAATAATGCTAGATCAGGATAGCAGTTTGCAGTGTTATGATAATGAGACTTCAAGAACTATTGTTTAAAAAAATTGTGTTGTTATTGTTTTCAATAGATCTCAATGGTAGTTCCCGTTCCCTCTATTCCCACCCACATTCCTCCCAGCCATCCTACCTCCCCTCTCCCCCAGATCCATTCCTTCTTCATTTCCCTTCAGAAAAGAGCAAATTTCCCAGGGATATTCACTGAATACCAGATACAATAATACTTGGTACAAACCCTGGGCACGGCAACCCAGTAGAAGGAAAAGGGTCCCAGAAGCCAATGAAAGAATCAGAGACCCCTCCACTCCCACAGTCAGGAGTCCCACAGAAACAACAGGCTAAAAATCATAACACATACACAGAGGACACAGCATGGACCCAGGGAGGCTCCATGATTGTGGCTTCAGTCTCTCTGAGCCCTAGGAACCCCTGCTTAGTCGATTCTGTGGGTTCTCTTCTCCCTGGTGTTCTCCACTCCTTTGGCTCCTCCAATTCTTCATCACCTCTTCCATGGGGTTCTCTCTCTCCTAACATTTTGTTCATTATTACAAGTTGTGTGTGTGTATACCTGCACAGCAAGAACACACATGTCAACAGCACGAATATGGTGCTCAGGGGATAACTCTTGTGAGTCAGTTCTGTCCTTCCACCACAGTCATCAGGCTTGTACAGGAACCATTTTTACCTGCTGAGCCATCTCACCAGCCTGACATTTTTGTTGTAAAGATTAAAATTGCAACTGAGGAGCTTAAGAATTTCCTTAGTAGGAGAAAGCATATCCCAATGTTGAATAACACTTTGGGATGTTTAAAAAGATTTTGCTTCTTCAACACTCAACTCATAATTCTATTTTCTATTTGGGTATGTATCTGGGAGACTCAGGAAGGCTACACTGAAACAACAAACAATTCCTAAACTAAGGATCCTTAAAAGGAACATTATTTATCAAATACACTACAACCCATTTGGAGACTTCACGATGCCATGCTCTGCTAGAATTGGAGCTGATGGAAAGAGTCTTGAGTGATGCTAATACCAAAAGGGCACATTAATCACTGCCTGTGTCCTGGGCTTTCTTGTAGAAATTTCTCCCTAACTCTTTGGCCCAAAAGAGTGCCAGAAAATTATAGTAAGTAGAATTGATGATGTCAGTGAACTATCTTACTGACTACTTGAAGGTCGCTTTGTCGCTATTCTTGCATGTAAAACATACATACTCGACTCACAAAGTTCATAATTCACAGTATCAAGCTGAAAATCCAGGACCTAAGACAATTCATAGATTGCTTCTCCATCATTCATTATCAATCTATTCACTGGGTTTCTGCAGAGAGCATAAGAATACTTCTCAGAGGTAAGCCAAGTGGATGCACTGAAGGGCCCTTTCCTGGAGGGGTAAATACTCCTTCATGTGGCCTGGATTTGTTCCTTCTGTTGTTGTTTTTTTCTTGTGGTCTTGCCTTTGTATTCTGGGATTTTGTTGCTTTTCTATTATAGTTCTTGTATATATACAATTGGGTATCAAAGGATATTTTACCTCCTGCAGGCCAAAGAGACTTTCAGAAACTTTCTTGTACATAACAGATGTAGCTCCGATGGTCATGGCACTGGACTTCTACAGGCTAGCAATTCCAATGGCAGGGCAAACTTAGTAGACTCCATCTTTTTGTACCAGTGACTTCCTTGTATCGATATGGCAGCTCTTTTCTATGTTGAACCCTATACCTGTATTACCTCTGCTTCATTGTCAACCATGTCCACTCGTCCAATACTCTTGGGCTCTTCTGGTTGCCTCTTTAGGCAATTGGTTTACGTTTTCTGTCTGTATTTTCTCTTAAAATCTTTGTCCTATTGGAAGTAATTTCTGGGTACCAACTTACTATAGCCAAAGGTTTGATGTGCCTTGTAATTGATAACAATTTTTCATTTTCTCTCTTCTTTCTTCTAATGTTTAAGTTGAGAAGACACAACACAAGTACAAAGTTTTTGTACTGCTTCTATTTATTTTTATTTCTGCTTGTAAATTCATTACATATTCTGGGAAGAAATGGAGTAGAGCCTTCTTTATATTATACAATAAATGCAATTAATAAAAAATACATACTATAATATTTTATTTTATTTGCTAAATTGAACAACACCTAAAATTCTAGGTATAAATTCTCATGTCACTCAGCATTATGCTGCAGTGACAAATGACTCCCAAGTCTCAGGGTTGCGTCGAATGATCATGGCCAGCAGTCCATTATTGTGTTATTCAGAGTCCCAAAAAGATGTAGGAGATTGCGAAAAATTGCTAGCCACAGTGCCAAACTCAAAAGAGAAAGGATGTTGAAGGAAACATTTCTTAAAGTATTTCCAGGAGTGATGTGTGTCCTATACTTCAAAGAAAAGCATATAGCCACAGTCAGTTGAAGGTTCGAAACACAGAGAGAGAATGAGGTGTCCTTAAGAGACATCTCTGAGTCCAACAGAAGAGAAGCTGAGCACAAAGACTTAGTGACTTCCTAACCAATAAAATAGCTTAGCAATCCAAGGAAGAATCACAAGTCCCATCATCAACTCCCACCTAGAAAATTCCTAGAATGTAGGGATGACTCCAAAGAGAAGATGGAGAGGAACATTCTTCTCAAAGGATGAAGATGAGGTTGACTTTATATTTTGGGAAGAAAGCCTTTTTATTTATACATTGGCTCTTTCCCCAAGGTCAGAACTTAATCTGGAAACACACCCCAAATGAAATGATTTACTGATATTTTCCCCTTATTTGATACATTTGTTCTATATGGCTCTAAAGTCTCTTGAGATAGTGTGAGCTATAGAATAGAAACCTGAGCTAAGCTTAGTCCAAAAGAAAAATTAATGTTTCTCTTAGCCACATCCTTGAGCAAATCATCTATGACTCATGAGGGATTCATTTTCATAAGAGTTTGACAGCCAGGTTGCTAAGAGGATCAGAATGGCTTTGAACTGACAAACACCAAGGCATGGCAGCAAGCAGAAGGAAAGATCACTTTTATGAAGAAGATTCAATTAATTGATTTCTTACTTCTCCACTAAAAATATTAACAGAAGCTACAAAAATGCCACTGTTTAGCTGTGTTAGTAGACTGCTCCTTCCATGTATCAGCTGCATAATCGGGATGATTGCATCCCATTATCCTGCCTTCCCTGTGCCGTTCAATACATAAAAGCTCTTCAAGCTTTGCTCTTCAAAAGATGAATGTGGGCCATCAATTTCCCCTCCTGTGCAGCTTCCAATTGCCATGGTCTGAAGAGATCCTCAGAAAAGTGGGTATTCACAGGGCCCTCACCCTCATCAATAACTCATTACACCCATAGTCAGCAAAGCCAAGTGGTTTGTGCTTACAGGATAGGAAACAAAGACGGGCCAGAGAAGAGGAGGGTACCACAGGATGCCATAAGTGGTATCAATGTCCATCTGAAGTGACCTTGAGTTTTCATCTCACAGTTTGATTTCCCACTTACCATAGTCTCCTTGGGCCTGTTTTAATGCCTCATTCCATCACAGTATTCCAGTGCCTGGAGTAACTGTCTAATTAAGATCACTTTCATTAATCATACACCAATGCATGTACTAATCCTATTCTTATTTTGTTCCAAAAGTAATTTTTTTTCAAGCTGTTATGATCAAGTTGGGGAAATTTTCACAATTCATGTGATTACTCAAACCCTAAAGCCTACCAATACCAAGTAAAATAGAAATTATTTTTATATGATTTGATTATGAAATGTGGTATGTGGTCAGCAAAATAGTTATCAGAGTGCTAAATAGTATCTTCTAGTGGGTTAGCAATTTATAAAGAACAAAAATAAGATCAACTGATTTCCACATCAAAATTAATATTATATTGTTTTTTTTAATCAAACATGCACTTTAAAATTATAGTGAAACACAAGTTCATTTTCACAAAGTGGCATAAAGATATAAGAGAAATTAAAGTGGATTAATTTTGTTATTGCCTTAAGTAATTATCTTCATGTATGAATATCTTTTGTCCTGTGATATTGCAGTCACCCCTGGCTCTGTGTTCAGCCTCATGAGTGGCTGTGACAAATTATACAGGGAAGAACTCAACAGTAGCAAAGGCTTAGGAGAATTCTTTTGCACTCATGTTTATCCTCACATTCTTCGGCCTTCACTGTGTGAACATTCCCAGGTTAGCCTCCCAGGGGATGAGATACATGGAACTTAGTAGTATTTTCCCAGCCAATGCTGTAGACACTAGAGGGCATAGCTGGCTTGCTGCCCTGCTGTTGCTGCCCTTCCTGCCAATTGCCTAGCCTATCTCACTCAGATGTTCTGAACCACCTAACGGACAGACACATGAGCAAAAATAGTCATTGCCATATGTCGCTTAGGTTTTAAAGTCGTTATATGACATTTTTGTGGGAATAGATATCTGCAACTTTAAAGAACTGTTTAATGGAGTTTTGAGTTTAATAGAACACCAGACAATAGAATCCACAATGTCTAAATTTAGTCTCAAAATCTGTCAGTACAAAATTCTCTTCTACAGCTACATAGTAACATATTATGAAACTTCTGAGGGAAAAATATTAATTTAGAATGTTCCTTAAATGTCACTTTACCATATTGAGCAAGCAAATATGCCTCTGAAAATCATTCAACTCTTCTTTTTCCCTCTTTCTCACCTCCCAACCAAATAGTCAAAGAAGAGAAGATGGTTTGGAGGGATGGAAAGAACTCTTTTCAAGATTTTCAAAGTTGAAGAGAGAAGGAATCTCTAAGTCCAGACCTACTTTTGACTGGAACTGCTAATGCAGTTAGACATGGACATTAATGAGAATGGCTAAGGTATGTCACTAGAAACTTTTAGTAATGACTTCCTTGAGGCTGAAGATGTGCACACTATACCAACTTACAGAAAGATGGTTTGTTAGACCTTCCCCTGAACGAAAGCTCCCTAAACAACATAACTATACTCAATGCTTAGGATTGCTATCTGCCTGACTCTAAAATGGAGCATCCTCAAATCCAAAAGGCCAGACCTTCAGAGATGTCCTCTTTAGCTCCAGCTGTCAACTTAACAATGCCTAGAGTCATCTTGAGGAGTCTCAGTTGAGGAATTGCCAGGCCAAATTGCCCTGTGCCCATGTCTGCAAGAGATAATCTTGATGAATGATGTGGGAGGGCAAAGCCCACTGCAGGTGACAGGAACCCTAGGCAGGTGTGCCTGAGCTATATAAGAAAGCTAGTTGCTATATATGAGCCAATCAATAAGCCAACAAAAGCATTTCTCCATGATTTCTATTTTAGCTCCTTGTTGAGTTGTTGACATGAATTACTTCAATGCTGAATTGTGATCTAAATATATAAGCTAAATAAACTCTTTTGTCCCCTGTGTTCCTTTTGGTCGTAGTATTTATCACAGCAACAGAAAACAAAATAGGGCCCCCAATGGAGGAGCTAGAGAAAGTAACCAAGGAGCTAAAGGGATCTGCAACCCTATATGTGGAACAACAATATGAACTACCCAGTATCCCCAGGAGCTCGTGTCTCTAGCTGCATATGTATCAGAAGATGACCTAGTCGGCCATCAGTGGAAAGAGAGGCCCACTGGTCATGCAAACTTTATCTGCCTCAGTACAGGGGAACACTAGGGCCAAGAAGTAGGAGGGGGTGGGTGGGGGAGTAGGTGGGGGAGCGGGTGGGGAATTTTTGGGATAACATTGGAAATGTAAATGAAATAAATACCTAATAAAAAAATAAAACAAACAAAAAAAAACAACAAAAATCCCAACCAAACAAACAAACAAACAAACAAAAAACAAAAGCAGGGTGTTTGCCAAAACAAACCACTGTCTAGCCGTAAAACATGTCTCCATAACTCGTAAAAAGTACTTTATTTGACACAGTGGAAATAAATTAGAAATTAATAAAGCTATCTGGAAAATCTTCAAAAAATAAAATAAAAGGAATGACAGAGCATACAAGTTCAGCACATTGGCAAACCACATTATAGAAACGCACAAGGTCCAAGGAAGATTTTTTTGGACCTTGAAATACAACTTTAAACTTAAATTGCTACCTTGTGCTTTGAAAATGTAGGTGTCTCACACATCTTCTTGGCCAGGAACTGCAATAAATGCAGCTCTATTTCCTTTGAACATACGAAAGTTGCTGTGCCTATGCTGGTCCCTTTGGAAATGAAGCCTCCAGAACCTAACGATCCCCTGCAGCTCATGATGTGGTGCTCAAAGTCCCTCCTTCTGTAACAATTCACAGTAGGGTCACATAGAACTGCTTGTCCATGTGATAAACTTAATTCTGTGGTCTTTGCTTGCCATCTTAGGAACCAAGACTAGAAATAAGTTTGCTCCATGAAACAAGGTAAAAGCAAGACTAGAAAAGAAATTTGAACTTTCCAATTCCCAATCCAGTGTTCCTACCATGAATAATAACTGATATTCAGTTATGAGTAAACCATATAATATGCCATGCTAACATGACATTCTCCAGTGGAAGGAAAAGATTAGCTCTGGGCCAGAGGTATCTATCTGATGGGCACTCATTGTAGTAATCATGCGCTTAGCCATTGTTATTTGAGTATGTTCTCCAAAGTCCATGTTACAAGCCTAGCTTCTGCCTAGCACCTTGAAGCTGGTGGCTAATGAAAAGTCTTCAGGCCATTGTGGTTGTGCCCTTGAAGAGGATATTGGAACCCCAGCCTTTCCTCTTCTTCCTTACTTCTGGCCATAATGCAAATGGGCTTCTTTTGTCATATGCACTCATCATAACTTTCACCCCAAAGCAATGGAATCAACTGGCCATGAACTCTAAATTAAAAAGCCCTTTTCTCATTAAACATTGTTACCTCCATTACTTTCATAAATAAATGAGAAGATAACTGAAATGTTTCTTAAAATCTCTTTTTAATTCCTTAAATAAGACATACTGTATCTTATTCGTCTTTATTGCCCTGTATCTCTCCCATACCTCCAACTCTTTCTTAACACTATCACATAGGAGTTCCAGGTATGATTCGAAACTTTAAACAGGAAACTTCATTACTGAGGAGTTTATTCATGTGAGTCTCGCCAACACATTTCAAACTTTGAAAAGAAAAACTCAAAAGCTCACACACAAAAAAAGTGTGCATGAGTTTTGTGCTAAATGTTTCATGTCTGAACTTCCCTGGCTTTGGCTATATCACATAGAATTTAGGGAATGATGTGAATTATGTAACGTGAAAATTTGAATATGCAGATTCGCAAATCTTTCTTGTTAGGCAAAGTTAATGCACATAAAAAGATGTAAAGTGAATAAGAACAATATTTAAAGAACTCCTTATGCAGGCCCATATGAATTCTTTACATATTTTAAGTAGCATATTCTACTATTCTTGCAAAGATGTTTTCATATATGCTTCTCTTGTATTTAAGCCACTTGTATGACATCAGTGGGATGAATGAATAGAAATTCCTACCAATCTGCCTCCCTTTCCCCTGAAAAACAATGAATAAACAACTGTGGGGGGGTGCTTTTGTTTTGTGTGTGTGTGTGTGTGTGTGTGTGTGTGTTGCCAAAATTACTAAAGGAATATACTATATGACAGCCAAGATATAACTTGGATTCTGTAGAGCAGTAAGACCAGGAAAGCCAAGTGGGAAAAGGAAGAACACATGCTGCTATGACCCAACCACTAGTCACTAACACAGTCCGATCTCAATCAAGAGTTACTTCTGCTGAGAGCAAAAGCCTGGACTAGGGGTATCACCTGCAGTCATCACTCTGTCAAT
>NC_000069.6:143070972-143283472 GCF_000001635.26 Mus musculus | reverse complement strand
TCTTAAATTATAATTAACAGCAATGAGAAAACGTTGCCTGTTCACTTCTTCAGAGAATCAAGTCATGTTTTTACCATTAAAAAGCTTGAGCCCATGATTATTATCTGTATAATTGCTCAGCTCCTCCAAATTGCAGCTCAGGACAACAGAATAGGAAGAAGGAAGACTCTTACCACAATTTAATAAAGCCTTCAAAATTAGATTGTTGGTTTTTTTTTTCCAGAAGACTTTAAACCTTCCATAATATTTAATCCATAAGACCTCTTTTTGGCCCCGTATCAAATATTCATATCATCTTTTTCTTTGTACCAAATGCAGTTGATAGGACTTAGGCGGTTAGCTTTAGAAAATATATCGTCCTAATTTTTCTCCTGACAAAATTTCCAAGAGGATGTAACAAAGGAGAAGAGAATAAATTAAATTTCTTTGGGGAGCCATGCTGGGGGCTCTAGGCTGTGCTTATGGAGGAGAAAATGAGACCCTCAAACGCGGTGCTTCATCACAGGCATGGACATTAGAAGCCCAATCCCCCTCAACACCCTCCCCCCGAATCTCTCCCCTTTCCTTTAAATAGCATAGTAGGCAACCATTACTGCCAATAGGCCTTGTGTTGTGGGGCCCATCGCGTCTCTTTTCTCACTTTCTAGTTGTAATTTGTTTCTGGGTCTAACTTCAGGCTCACCCTCTGTTCTGGAGATCCTTCCACACATGACAACATAGCTTTATGTGGGCATCTTGTTCTTTTCCTCTGCATTCCTATCTCCCCGCTAAAGCCACACCTATCTTCCTCTGGAAGGTACTGCTCCATGCTGTTGTTCAGATCCTTAAGCAAATGCTATTGTGTGTCTCTCTAATTCAGCATATGACTCTCAATAAAGGATACCACGATCTCTTCTCTACTCATAGATGGACCATGTCTTACACGTGTGAAAATATGTTAATTTCTGAATCTCAAAATCCCCTGCACTATCTTTTCCTTACATATCCCATAACGACTTCACTTGTACAGATCTGGGAAAATAGACTTTGAAATATTTAGGAACAAGCCAAAGCCATTCTGCCCATGTTCAGTAGCTATGTCTAATGTGCCAATAGGAATCTACTAAGTCCATTATTTATATAAAGACATTTAGGTTCCTAGTTTTAGATCTCTATTAGTAGCTGTGTCTATTGCTAAATTGTTGTGGGGTTTGTTTGTTTTTTAGATGAGAATACATTAAATCACCCGGAAATCTGTGAACTCTTCAAATTATTCTGATTTCTGTGAACCTAGCCTCTGCTACTTTTCTTCTGGTGGTACACATTCCCTTCAACACTCAAATATGTAACATTCCACATGCCATGCTTCCTGCTCCAATGCTGGCTGTCTCCTAGGTCCGTCTCTTCTCCACAAACTCTTTAGTTGCCTCCTCCAATGCTCTGTTCAATACCCACTTCTGTTTAGTACTTATTTAATACTCAGGAGTAGAAAGATTTATTTTGCTCATTGTTTCTGGGTGGTCGGTCCAGGAATAACTGGTTTCACGCACTATGGTGAGACATTGTGAAAGAAATAATATGTAGAGGAAGCCTCATGGTGGACAAGAAACAAAGAAAGAGGAAGTGACCAGAGGCCATACATAATCAGCAAAGACTCCTAGTACTGACTTCCTCCAGCTAAGAAGGAAATTTCCACTAACTCCCAAAACAGTAGTCACATTTGATGGCCCAGTGTTCACCACATGAACCTATGAGAGACAGTTCACACACAAACTGTAATGTGAAATGTAAATCTTAGAATTGGGCAAAGAAGTCAGCCATTTTGTAACTTCTACTCAGATTTACATCTGGGTATTTGAGATTATTCAGGTACCTGTTCTGGGAAAAGGGATTCCTGCACAGACTCTCTCAAGATGCTAAATCTCGATATATAAGCATCATAATGCACAAGCAATGTATTAATAACTGGGGTTCCCAAGGAGTTCCCAGTGTCAACAAAAAGCCCAAACACCTACAACAGAACATAAACAGAACATGCTATTAAAAAAAACATAGACTAATGCCTGAACTCTTTCTATGTGCTCTCTGCCAATCATCTTGGTGTTAGCAACACTCCTCGTCTCTCCTGCCGCTAAGTAGCATTTTTCAGGGCCTCCTTTGCCTTGAGCATTAAAGCCTAAGATAAAAAACTCACCTGCATAAGATGGAACAAAGGATTCTAAACTTTTCCTGGACAAAGGCAGGGAAGATTGGATAGAAACGTGTTCCCAATTAAAGACTAAGTCCTGGAGTCCAGAAGATTGAGTCTAGCACACTTCTGTGACCTTCAACAAATTGCTTAACATCTATGAAGCTAATTTTCTTTATGTAAATAATGGCCTGGATAGGTTGACTGTTATGCTGAGTATTTAAGTGACATAGAAAATCTAGAGAAGTTAGAACAACCAATAGAGTATATTCAATGTTTCCCAACCCCTGGATGTTTAACTAACTCTGTTCTCATTGTGGTGATCAAATACTTGAGAAGTAATTTAAGAGAGGAAGATTTATTTTGGCTGTGGGTTTAAGAAGGGACACACTCTACCATGGGGGAAAGTCCCACTAAGCAGAAGCATGAAACTGCTTGTCTCATTGTGTCCACAGTCAAGAGCCAAAAGCAGATAGAAAGTGGTCTAGGCTCTGAAGCATCAAGGACACTCCAACTGACATACTTCCTCTTCAAACAGCACCACCAGTGTTCAATCACATGAGCCTATGGGACACTTCACATGCCAATCAGGACAGACTGGAAAGAGACAGATGTGACTGGACTGTGAGTGAATAGACACGGAGGGCACCAGCCACTCTACTTAGTGTTCTACATGTATGGTCTTGCTTTCCTTTTTCTACAGTGAGGAGCTTAAAGCTCCAAGAGGATAAGGAACATGCTCAGTTGTAATCAAACATGTATTAAGATGTAGAATCCTTCAGCCACCTTAACATGTACTGTTAATAATGCCTCCAAAGGATTGTTGTTATATCTCAGTGGCAGAGTGCTTCCCTATAGGGTCATGAGTTCAATATTCAACACCGCAACTAATAATGATAAATCATCATTAAATCTTCTTCATCATGATGATGATCATCATCATCTCATCAACATCATCACCATCTCATCAGCATCATCACCATCACCACCATCACCATGATGATGCTTCAGTGATATTCCTGATCAAGGAGACTTCCTCTGTACCAACAAATCTGTTTTCTACAAAATCGCAGATGTTCTAGTCAGAAAGCAATGCCTAATATTCAGAAAGGCAAATGTCTGTAATTCAGAAGAAAGTGTGTGGAAATGGCTAGCCAGAAAGCTTCTTGCTCTATTCCAAGAAAAAGATGGAAAGGCCTAGGCTAGTTCAGGGCAGTGAATGTGGAAGGACCCAGGTTCTGAGCAAGGAATCATGCAAGGAATCTCAGCAACTTACAATTACAAAGAGTGTCAGATGGGGTGTGAGGAATAGGCAGGAAAGCAGAGAGAGAGAGAGAGAGAGAGAGAGAGAGAGAGAGAGAGAGAGAGAGAGAGAGAGAGAGAGAGAGAGAGGGAGGGAGGGGGAGGGAGAGGGAGGGAGAGGGAGGGAGGGGCAGGGAGAGGGAGGGAGAGGGAGGGAGAGAGAGAGAGAGGGAGAGAGAGAGAGAGAGAGGGAGGGGGAGGGAGGGAGAGAGAGAGAGGGAGGGAGGGGGAGGGAGAGGGAGGGAGAGGGAGAGAGAGGGAGAGAGAGAGAGAGAGAGAGAGAGAGAGAGAGAGAGAGAGAATATTTATTTAATTACAATATCGATTTATCTTCTTCTCTACTATGGAGAAATTTATCAGGTGTCTCCCACCAGGAGTCTCCACAGATTGTTATGGTAGAGCCCAATGATGCAAGCACAATGGGAAAAATTAATTTGTCTGGTAAATTTGGTGTCTTCAAAGCTTAACTATAGGTGCCAGCACTTGAAATTTAAAGGAAAACAAAACAAAAAAAAAAAAACAAAAACAAAAAAAAAAAAACAAGAGTTGCATTCTACCCAGGAAAGCCGAAAAATATTCTGAGAGTCAGAGGATCTGCCATCCTTGTCCTGAAGCAAAAGATAACGCAGGTGGCCATGCTTTATCCCACACGGTGCTGTTGTGGGACAACAATCCCAGTGGGGCTTCTCAGGTGCACTAGCTAAACAGGCTCAGGAATTCTCCAGCAGCCTCTGTGGCATGGAATAATTGACCAGCTGATTATTATACAAATCAGTTTTCCCTCATTTCTTCTCTTTTCCCATTAGCGTTCCCCTAAGAGTCTTTCCAATACATCAGATTGAAAATATCAACTCTGCTGCCGGATATTAGGATATTCACATTAAAATCACTAGCTTAAAGTTTAATTGTATTGATCTGATATTTAGAGGCAAGCACTCACAAAAAAATATTAGCTAGGCTAGGCTGCAGTGCCACATTGACTCGAATAGGTATCGAACATAAGACCCACTCTGCAATAATGCAACCCACAGTTACACAGGCAGAGACAAGCATGACAGGGTTGGATTCCATTACCGCCCCTCCCCCATAGAGGCCACATTTTCAGTGTATTCTCATATTCCTGTGTTAGAACCTCAATTCAAAATAGAACAGGTATTGAGGTGTGGCCCATGTGAAAATGATTAGCCAGGACCCTCTTAAATGTTACAGCATCTGATAGGCTACTTGTTACAAGGATAGGTTCATTTTCTGGGAATGAGTTCCACTCTACCCTACCTCCTTTTTGTAAACATGTGCACACAGCATGCATCTCTGAGAACGATGCAACAAGAAAACCCAAAGCAGATCACAAAACCTTAAGGTCAAAGTCCAAGTGCACCTGCAGGTCGGCCTTCCCATCCTCCAAGTCTATGACAAATCCAGCAAAATAGACAGAGGCACTGGTCAGTTCTGTCCTTTTAACTGTCTCTGTTTTAATATTACCGTGCTCTTTAAGGGACAAAGAAAGTGATAAGGCAGACTACCTGGTGGGGAACTGAGGAGTCAAGGGCCCTAGCAAAGTCCCATTGACTTCTGAATAGAATAGCAGTGGAAGATTGAAGTTATAGAAAGTCCTGCAGTTGTGGCTCCTTGGTAAAGCATGTGTCTTTATTCATGAAACCCAGTGTTCAATGCCAGTCCTGGTAGAAGAAGGAGAGAAGGAGGAGAAGAGAGAGGAAGAAGGGCAGAGGGAAGAAGAGGAGAGGAGGAGAAGGAGGAGGAGTCACAGAAAACAGGTAGGTCTAGAACAAAACAGAGTCAAACAAATACAGAAATCTGGCTGGTGACATTGACTCAACTGAATAATTACATGTTTGTTACTTTACATCCCAAACGTTAACAACTAAAAGATGAAGACACTAATGATCTCTCTCCTCTCCATCTTCATCCTCCCCGCACAGGGTTTAAAGTCTGGGAGCAACACAAATTGGGGTAAAAACTTGGATCCCCCACTTGCTGAATATGGTGTGTGAGAGAAGACAGTCTGTCTGAGCCCATGTTGTATTTTTGGAGGCAGGGGAATAATTATGACCTCAGCAGTAAGCACTGAATGAAACAAAATGGGGAAAATACTCAACACAAGAGATGTTCAGTATTATTTTACTTCTGTCCTACTTTAAAACAATGTTATAACGTATCTAACTAAAGTAGAGATGAACATCTTTTTTAAAAACCCTTCAAGTTCTATGTAAATGCAGAGTTTCAATTACAGTGATTCTTCAATTTGCTTTTCTTTGTTTATACATACACTGGTATCTTTCTCTTTTTTTCTCGGAAAACGGGATTTGCGGTTAGAAGTCAAACTGAAGGAAGACCTGCTTCAAAGCTGATGCAGACAGTGGATAGCTGAGGTTATGGTTGGATGGTGCCTGATAAGTCAGCAAATAAAACCAAGTAACAACAATTGACATCGTTGGAAGTAGAGAACCAGAAAACATGAGAGCAGGCGACTGTGTTTTTAAAAACCTTCTTGATACGGGTGAAGCCCCCAATAGGAAAGAAAAATAATAAGTACCAGTGCACTCCGAAGAAGATGACGTTTGCACGGGACCCTCCAGGGACTGCATGAACACAAACCTCTCTGAGCATGACTCCCAACATCCTCCTCCAACTGCTGTCTGAAAGGATTCCTCTACCCCTGCTGCCCTGTGGTTACCCAGGACTTTCCAGGGCCTGTATCCTAACATCAGCAATAGTTCCTCCTCTAGAAACAGCATAGACGTCAACCCACTTGTTATATGAGTATGCCAGCCAGTGAAGGAGATTGTCATATCTGAAATAACCAGGGTCATGGAGCCTTAGAAACTCCAGGGCTATTAGTACACTTAGAAAGACACACAGCACAATGGGGAAACTGCTTCCTGCACATTACCCTGGGAATGGAAGACACAGCTGGAAATCAGCTCCCAGTTGCAGAAAACATCCTTCTGGGCTCAAGTTTTCAGACAAAATAAACCACCACCACCACCACCACCACCACCACCACCACCACCACCATCATCATCATCATTATTATTCAGAACTATCCTCAATGTATCTTAGTGACAGACACACACAGAGCTTATCCAGACTTCTGCTGTATCCTGTGGAGCCTGATGCTTCCTTTAAACCACAGAAGTGCCATGTGCCTGGCTTTAAAATGTGTTACAAGGCAGACAATGTAAAAGAGGCAGTTAAAGCTGAACACCCAAACAGTGTGTCCTCCGTGTCAGCTACCACCCATCCACTTCTCCACCTCTCACGGGTCTACCTCACTCTTCTGGGGAGTCCTACATCTTAAAATCCAAATGTTAAAACATAAGTTGGCCCTTCCGTTACCCTCTCTTCTCAAGAAGGCAATCCTGCACATAGATAATTGAACCTGGGCAGTTTCTTGTTTAGCTATTGCAGATGGGTTGCATGTCACATCGTTCATGCTATAGCCAGTAAACAAGAGACTGGTAGCCGAAAGAAAAGTAAAATCACTCTGGCAGGCTTTGGTTCCGGGATTTTACATTTCCATTCTCTTCACGATTGGCCTTGTTCTTCGTTTTGAAATTTGGAAAGAGGGTGAGATACAGGCTTGATCCTCTTTCTTTCTTTTTTTTTTTTTTTTTTTTAAGTTCACACCATCTAGGAAAGCCATCCAAATCATTTTATTCCTAATCTTTCTGTGCAAAATGTTTTGTTAAATCCTGATGACAACTTTTATGCATAATGCATATAATAAACTTTGCCAAAATCTGAGGCGCTTTTAAAAGCATGTAAAACCTTTTTAGGAGCAAAATGGCATTACAGGGTATGCGGCTGCAGCAGACTGGGAAAACCACATAGCAAGGTTGACTGAGAGCATTGTGCTCCATGCCATTAACTCCCAAATATCTAATAGGTGGAGTTCTCTTGGTTTACTTGTGTTCAAAATTGCATGTTATTTCTTATGAGATTTTCTATGTATTCATGCCTAGTTTATGTACGACATAAATTCCGTTCTGCCTTCAACACTTCTGGGAATCTTCACACTTAAAAAAAGAAAGACCAGATACTTTTTCCATGTAACTGAAGGGGAAAAAAAGAATCGTGTCATTGCTCCCCCCCAAAAAATATAATTTAAAGTAACATTTTTGTGTTTGTGTGAGTTCGTATTTGTATGCATGGCTATCATTTGATAAATCATGTAGGTAAATCTACTTCAAATCTTACTGTTGTTTTTGCTTATTTGAAACCATAAAAACAGGAACCAGGGAGGAAAAAGACTTAGCATTCGAAAGTAGGTGCCATAAATCCTGCCATGTTCCAGCCAGAAAAATAAATAAATAAAAATGGGAATAATAACAATGTATCACTAGCCAGTGTCACTAAAACGCTTTGCTCTATCTCTCTAATCTATACCATATCTAAACTGACTATAATAAATGAATAATCGCCCCAGATACACAACCATTAATTGAAAAACCGCACCAAGTATAAAACCAAGAAGTCATAACACAAAGTACAAGGTTCCCTCCGTGTTTACGAACTTGTCTTTGTCAATATTTTTAAGGTTCAGTGTAAATGATACTGCTTTCTGTCATACATCACAGACCATCATGAGTTAGGTGAGATGGCCCATGAATATTAATGGCCCTGCGTTCCAGGACATTTCATTAGCACACATCCAGGTGTGAGAATCCAATGGAGTTTGGTTTCTCCATAAAAAGAAAGGGGGAGCTCTCTGTGAGTTTTATCTTAGAGGCCAAGTTTCTAAGGGAAGGCACTGTGTGCTTCCATCTGACAAAAGGTAGGCTCCTCCTTGGCTGTGGAAACTGTGGCCTCTAGCTCCTAGACTGGCTGTTTTGTGAAGCTGCCCTCTGGACATTCATTCACCATTGTGTGTTCACAACAATTCAAATCCTAGGAGGGAGCAAATACTAGCATGCGGAAACAAACCCTGCATTGTTGATTTCAAATCATGTTTTCCTGGGAGAACATGCATTTGTGTTGCCATCCCACAGTGGACAAAATAATTTCAAAAATTAGTTGAATGAAAGCAGGGGCACAAAGACGAGTAGTTAATTATCTGGGCCCGTGAAAAAAAAATGTCCTTTCTGGAAAAAAAAATCTTTGAAAACCTATAGCATCCAAATTTGCATGAAAGTTGTATTATAAGAATACTTCTTTATTGAAAATAAAGCACTCCAGGCTCAGTTCAATAATAACAGCTTACAGGAGAGTAATTGAAGTTATCCAATTTGCCTCCCATAGAAAATGACCTACAGTATGTGCACACAGAGATGCAAGAAAAGAAAAAAAAAAAAACCAGTATGTCATGCAATTTTATTGAGACAGAAGTAAGAAAGGAATTGGGGTGAGACACTGTGTGAGCATTTAACACACAAGAAATGATGATATGGTCAGAGAAAATTATCCCCCTTTCTTCACATTCCTGTTCTGAATTCTCATCTTGCACCACCTCCTGCTGAGCATCCATTGACTTCAAAGGGAAGTCCATGGGGGTTCAGAGCAAGATGAGAATTTGGCCCTGCATGCATAATTTTTGTTCTCTCTTATTCATAGCATGCACAATAAGCACTGACTTTAAAAAGACTCTAACAGAGCTAGATAATGGCTGCTCCAGAATGATCACGTATCTTCGTAGTGTATTAAATGATATCACCAATTGTACCTTCGGACTTACTGAAAGCTTCAGGGAAAAGATCATGCCAAGTTGTTATTACTTTCCTCCTCTGTTATTATTTCACTAACTAATAATAACAATATTTATGTAGTGAAGCATCATGGCCCCATTACTGTAGCTTTCAGAAGACCACGGGCACATCCGACCTTTTGTATTCAAGAGAGAGTGCAGAAGGTTTTGAGACCTTCTTCCAAGAACTTTATCATCACCAGGTCTAAGACATCATGTGGACCAACAATAATGACCTGAACAATAACAGACAATTTCTTCTGACAATGATGGAGAAATAACAGGTAGAATAAAGCCACTTTTCAGTATACTGATAAGAAAGGCAAGTTACTATAATCCAGGCTTGAAAGTGACAGATTAACTGTCAGAAGAAAAATTAAGGTGTGCTAGAGTTATGGTGGGGTCAAGGGTATGGGGATGAACCTGAAAAATATTCTGGTGTTATGATCAGACATACATGGCAAAAATGACTGGACCATGGCTTTCCTCGATTATATAGAGAACACAGATGACAGTGTTAACTACACGTCCACAGAAGAGGAGCAAGTAGCAACAGGTCAGTATCCCCAGTATGTGTTTTGTCAGTCATCAATTCCTCCTATAAACTTTTGCCTTTGCATGTGATTAAACCAATGTTGCTTCTTATTCACACTGTGCTGAAGGATAATTCATCTTTGCAAACATTGATGACTTACTATCTATCCTAAATTTCCAAAGATAGATGAGACCATGGAGTGGTTGAACAGCTTATTTACTTGCATAATTTGGGGGTATTAATCATTTGAGTTTTTCTTGATTTGGGGGATCTTTCAAACACAACTGAATTCCACTTAAGGGACATTTATAGTTCAGATCGGTAGCAAACACGCCATCCACTATCTAGAGATAACACATGCAAGTTGCAGAAGTACTTTATGGCTTGTTTACACAAGAGTCGGCAACATAGCAACATGTTATTTCATCTGATTCTCTCAGCAGTACCATAGGTCAGTCAAGGAGAAGAAACTGAAAGCCCTAATTGCTGAGAAAGCTTCCCACAGACCTCTTTGCCCTAATAGACATGACACTTAATTAAGAATTAGGCTCACTGCTTCTTTTGCCAATGACTTTCCTCTCCTGGTTATGTTGCAGAATCCTCAGCACGTGACCTTTTTCTCAGCTTTTAGCATTGCTATTATCACACATATATGCAGAAGGGGAAAAAACTGACAGTAATTCAGGGATGCTATTATAGGTGTTAGGATAGTCGTATATAAGACCCTGCTTTATTTCTTGGAGATATGCTTTATGTAGACACAACATTAACTCTTGTTCTAGTTACAGGGTTCATTAAGGAAGGCTTCTGAGGAGGAAGGAGGGAAAACAGAATTCGCTCATGCTCTCTGTATTTCTTTAGGTAGTTCACAATGGAAAACTGAAGTCTTAGAACTTGGGGTTCAGCTCCTGTCTAAGTAAGAACTTAGTACCTAGGAAGAGGTTGCCCAGTTCTGTAAGATAAATGAACCCACTAACCAATTCACATGCTGTGTACAGAGATACAATTATAGTCACTTACCTTGACAAAGTCACTATTAACTTAAAGTCAATTTAAAATCTTGGGCTTTATGCTTTGCTTTCCACATCTAAAGAGGAGAACTTAAGACAAAGGCACAGAATGCTAACTGGCATAGAATTCAAGAGATTCTCCAGTCAACCCAGCAAAGAAGGAGGGGTTTAATCTTATGCTGGCTGGTGATGGACCAGTGTACTCCTATATGTGAGAGATGCTGTACCACTGACCAATGTGCCCACACCGAAGGCTTCATCCTAAAAGTGCTTCTTTTTAACTATTCTCTGTGGTTGAAGAGCTAACACTAAAAACAGCAAATGGGGGAAAACCATGGTGAGGATTGGAGCACGCAGATTGCAACTTGCTCACATTCCTATAGCCTTGCATAGTAAAAGATTATGTTTTTAACGAGGACTGTGTTATTTTTCACTAGATATCTATCAAAGAGCAACACAGCAGCTGGGACACTGGAACCTACATAATGTATTGCATATTTTAATCACGTTGGATCCAACACTCTTTCTCTGGATATCAATTACACTAATGACTCTTATATAATATTCTCATGTGCCTACAGGATATGTATTGTCACCTCTCCTTTGTCATAAAAATAGTTGGTAGTTCTGGACCCACTTGAAGCGCCTGCTTTCATTTTTATATAATGAATGAGTAACACTGTAAAAAGAGACATTTTATCCCATATTAGCTTAACAGAGTGAAGAGACTTCACATATGACAGTGCTAAATATACTCTTAAGCTGCTAATAAAACCAAAGCCTGCGGGGAAAGAATCTAATGATGAGCAGAAGTTTGTATCTCTGAGAGGAAAGCAAAAATGTTCCTCTTAGGTATAATTTCTAAATATCTTTAAAAGGACTCGGGATTTCTAATAATTTCATTTCCAATAAATCTCCCAAGTCAATTTAGAATCACTTTATTTGCAATAAATCCCTCTGTCAGCACAAACGGTGAACACAACTTTCTCTCCCCTCCCTCCTCACCGAGTGCAATGTTACAGAAACTCCTTTGAATTTGTCCTTAAAATTAATCACTGCAGAAGCCCTGACGCTTAGTCAAATGACTCCATGCTTCTTTTTGTTCACAGGACAAGAATTCCTGCCAAAATGGTGGAAGATAAGTCTCCTGGAAGTAATGACCCCATGATCAAATCCTCAGGCTGTGTTCTAGAAACTCTCGTCACTGTGTTCATTCTTCAGAGGACCTGCTGGCCACACTGGAATTGAGGCCTTATGAGAAGTTCCATTGTAAACCTCTAGTTTACAGGTTTAATAAATCAGTCATAAAAAATGTGCTCACACCTGAAACTTGGCAAAGCAATTTAAAGACAAAAAAGAAACTCTGGCCTTGTCATCTTTAAGTTACACACGTATACAAAGATAAAGTAGGGACTCTCGGATGTATTCTTGCTACGAACAGTTTTGAAGGCCTATGATTTTAATTGTTTATAAAATGGTCAATTGATGGGTTCATATTTAGTCAGAATATTTGGGGTGAGAAAGATAGAAATAATGAAGTTTTTAAATCCCATGTAAAAGCTTCCAGGTATCCATTTTGAATACCATATTCTTTTTACTTCACAAGGGTTTTTGAAAGAAAATATTTTTAAAAATCACTTTATTTTTCCCTTTGTCCACATAACAGATACAAATGGTATCTGCTGGAAAATATATCAAAATAGTCCAATTGAGGAACTGAACTTTTAAGGAATATGTATGCAATTAATTAATAACTAAATTCTATGGAATTATGTCAATTCACAGAGCTTGCTGTTGTTTCTTGTTTATCTTTTTATGAATTACTTCAGGGTTTGCAGGTGAATTCACTTAGTATTAATAGGTTCTTTGAAACACTAAATCGTCTGGTGCCCCATGAATATTTGTTAGACTCTCAATTTATATGTTCAATGGATATTTGCTAGTCGGCTACATCAAGAGAAAGTCTGGTGGTCACAGATTTGTGGTTTTAGGGATCTGAAACCTAAACCTTAATATAAACATAAAGTGAAGAAACAATTTTAAGGTAAAAGTCTTTGTAACTTAAATGGTTATCTCTTCACATCTTTAAGTAGACACAGCCATTTGTTGATATTTATGGGTTAATTTGTTTTAACTATTCAGACTTATCTTCAAATTTCTTGAATAGTTTAAGCACTTGATCACAGTCATTCTGAGATTGGTATGTAGGGAAAAGCCCTGTCTTCTTGAGAGGGTCAGTTCAGTAGCTTAAAATGTTCAAACTACCTCAGCTCTGTTTCCTGACAATATTTATGTACCTAATAGTAACATATTTGGATTCGTTGTGAAAATATATCTCATAAAGTTCACCTGAGTGAAAAAAAGGGGAAACAATATTCAATATGAGATGTCTGCTTATGAGTTGTTGACCAGGGATGTTTAAGAGATTCCTAAAACATACAGCCTATTGCTTGCTTGCTCTACAGAGGTGTCAGGGAAATCCCTATTGCTGAAGACAGCATGAACTTCAGAAACTAGGCCCAGAAAACCTGTAGCTTGAACTGACCTGAAAGGCCCCTCCTTGAGGACTAACTTTAATGGTACCAGAAGGCATAATGCAAGCTTCCAAAAATGGGAGGCAACCAACAACCCTATTCAACAATAATGATTATGAATCTCATCAACAACCAGCGTGGCATGATAACCCCAAGGGCGCGGTGATGACGGTAACCAGCAGCTATTAAGTGGAACTTAAGACCTGTTATTGAAAGCCTAGGTAACTACTCAACACTAGAGAAGTCATGATTATGGGAGAAGAATATATAGTCACTTGTTTATTAAACAAACAGAGTCCCTAACAACAATCTATAAACATGTGTCCTTATACCCAAGAAAAGTGTAGTTTTTACCCCTCATCAAGAAAACTTCGCTTTGAAGCAGAAGGAGATCATTACAGAAAACCACAACCAATCACAAAGCCGAATTTTAAAGCCCAGTTCTAATGGATATATCAACAAAGAACTTCCCCTAAGGCTCAGAACAGGGAGTGGGAACACTAATATCAGGAGCCAAAAAGGTTCACCAACATGACTGAGTGTCCAAATGTGAGGTGGAAAAGGATACCATCAGTGGATAGGAAGACACCCATGAGGTCTCAACACTGTGCAAAAATCTATAGGCAACTAAGGAAAGCAGGAAGCAGGAGAGAAGGTCTTTCCCAGTTAAGAGTATACCAAAAGGTTATACATTGCCAAATGCTTAGCCCTGCAAACATACATTCAGTTAGCACTAAATGAATGAAATGAGCTATATTTAGGAGTCTATACATCATACACATAAACACACACATACATATATGTACACACCCACATACACACATACATGTACACACATACATATACTCATCTAAAAATAATTATTACAAATGAAGCAATAATCCAAAAGACAGCAGAGAGGGGTTTATGGGAAAGGCTAGAGAGACAAAGACAAAGAGAGAAATGCTGTGATTAAATTATAATCTCAAAAAAATTGATTAAAATATTAAAAAAATAAAGGCTACATCCTGAGAGTAATATAGACTATCAGCTCATCACTATTAGCCATAAAACAAAGAAGCAGCACAATATGGTGTTTCTGGAATCACGTTGCCTAAATTTAAATCCATTTTGTATTTGCAGAAATCTGGCACATCATTTAATTATTCTAATGTGCAATTTCCTCATCTAAAAAAAAAATAAAGGGATGAAAACAATGTCTCCTCATAATCTTCCTAGAAGAACTAAATGAGTTTGGTACTTGAAAGAGTATCCGACATTACGGCTCTGTGAACTACTGATACCGCCATTGCCTTCACTGTCATCAGCATCAACAAGAACTGGAAGAATTATAGAGGTGAAAATCAGACACACTCTCAGGATAGACTCCTGGTGCTTCTATGAAAGCTCTATATTTGACTGGTTATTCATCGTACATAATCAGAGTTGTCACTGGGGAACATGATCCTATAGCTGTGCTCCTGCACTCTTCGTTCTTGAAAATACTCTTTTTGAAAAGGTGGGGAAGACAGCCACGGGTTCATGCACATTCATGTGTATGCCGATTAAAGCTACATTTTCCTGTCACTTTTCTCATGTGTGTGCTATAGGTGGTGTATGCATGCTTGTGAATCTATGTGTAGGTGCACTCTCCTGCAGGCCTGTGAGTGAGAGGCAGGAGTCACTGTCCATTGTCTTCCACGGTTGCTCTCCCTTACACTTTTGAGGGCAGTGTCTCACTGAAGCTGCAGCACACCGATTGGCTAGACGATGTGTCCATTGATCCCCTGAAAAAAATCTACCCACCTCCAACTAACCCATGTTCCCTGCAACAGAAGAGAGGTGACCATTGGGAACCACCATACCCAACTTTTACTTAGATTCTGTGATCCAATTCAGGTCTTCATGCTTAAGAAGTGAGCACTTTACTCTTTGAACCATCTCCTAAACCCTGCCTACCTTTTCTATATGGAGCCGATAATGTCTACATCCAGCCTGTTTCATGTTCTGGACTACTCTAGTACTTGAGTTAATAAAGACAAAACAGAAATTACACTAGTGGCCCTATTCCCTCTGTTTTTGCATAAGGGAATGAGTCACCCATCCTGCAAGAAACTGATCCATTTCTGAGCTCTCATTTCTCATAACAGCCTGAGCCTCCGTGTGTGCTATCCCATCCAGCACTTAGTCTCCAATAGCAATGATACTGTACACTGATTCATAGTTGTCACTGGGACTACAGCCATTCTCTTCTCATACTTCTGCTACCTCACACCTTAGGGTTCAACTTCTGCATTCACCTCATGCGCTTAGGCCTTAGTTTGCCTTTCTGAATGGCACGCTAAGAGCACCCGATTCTGTTTCTGCTCTTGCAGTTTGACTGTTGTGATTCTCTCCTCCTCAGGACTCAGTTTTGTCCTGTACCCATCCACAGATGGGTATATGTAGTGTGACTATCTGCCCCAAGGGTGGCATTTCTAGTGCCTTTGTCAGGAAGATGTGAATCTATCATATTTGTTTTAGGAATTATTAAAAATGAGGTGTTCACTTAGTGTTATCAACCCTGCATAGTTTCCATTTGTCTGTGTTACTTCTCACTCACATGTCCTTATGGTGGCCTCAACAACTCCCACCAAAAACACGCAGAGACTTGACAGTTTCCTTTATGCCACAGAAGTTAGACCATCATCTGTGAGTTCCTTTGTGCTCCCACTCAACCCTTTCTGGACTAAGTCTTCAAGCACAGATTGTCCTTGCAACATAAACCCAAATGCTTCCTGTTCACCTACTAATCAACAGCATGGGTAGTTGAATTCACGTTCTGTTTGTCATTAGACATCTTTCTCAACGACATGAATAAAGCTTTAGAAACCATACCCATGAAATAGGTACATTTCTCAACACTGAAGGGAGTCACTAATGTGTTAGATAATGGAACCAGGATGATAAAGGACCTGACAGAGGAAAAGTGATAGCTTGTGACTAACAAGGTGATCAAATCACATTTAGAATATTGGGGTTTGTTCTGGACAATGAAAAATTAAACCACATCATGGTGGTGGGCTGACATGAGGCTTTCTGTGAGGAGTGGTGGAAATATCTGTTCCCATTTGATCCCACACAGGAAGCCAAACAAACTTACAGCTATTTCAAATGTTCTTATTTTGGTTGACAATTCCTTTTTTGTTGCTGTAATCCTTATACAGGGCCAAGAAATATAAACAATATTTTATATATTAAGATTTTAGTCAGAAATTTGTTTTTGTGATTACCATACTTGACCATGAGGCACTCATGAAGAGCTGCATCCAGACTTTTATACCTTAATCTTCATATATTACTCTGGGTAAGTATGCTCCACATATCTTAGCCTCTCACCTAGCCTCTCAATCTAAATTCCAAATGGGTTTGCATAGAGGTGTTCAGATAATGAATCTTCTCTGAACACCTCTATGTGCTCATATTCTGTGCCAATCTTACTTCCTAGTCAACTGGGGCAGAAACAGCAAGTGCCTATTTCCCTCTATTCTCCATTCAACTACTTCCTATAGGGTCTGAAGCCAGCAGGCTAAATTTTACAAACATTCTTTTACATTATGGTTACAGTGACTCTATCCTTTGTTCACTATCATATCCTTTTCATAGAGTCGAGTAGGAAGAGTAAGGAGAGAGCACCCTGGGTCTGTGTGTTCATGGTTATCTGACTGCAGAAGTGCTATAATTGCGATTCCACTCTCAAACCTTCCCAGTGAGTTATCTGTGTCTCAGAAAACTCCCACTGACAGCATCCTTTCTTTGCGTTCATTTGTTTTCTTACTCTTTGTGTGGCAATTTAGATGTCATCTAAACCAAGGAGCTCTGCTTTCCCGGAACTCTACTGTGGCATATCCTACCAGTCCATCCACGGTATTTAACATCACCACTTGATTTTCACACTCCCTCATCTATTGCCAATTTTACTTAAAGAAATGACAGCTTCATATGAAGGTACCTGGTGGTTTTTTTTTCTCTTGATTCCTAGTACAGAGTACTGAAAACATTGGTTGAATATTGACTCAACAATATTGGCCAGATGATTGGTTCATTAGTTTCGTGTCCTTCACACATCCCTTCAAGTGTGGTCTTCCCACGGCTGGCACAATGCCAACCTTTATTGTCTTCTTTGGCCATTTATAATACTTTCACCATCCGTAGTCTCTCCCAACTTTAATCAAATGCAGAAAGAGCCTTGCTACTTCTCAAAACCTCCCAACAGTTCTTCTATGATAACAGAATAAGTCCTAGAATTGAAACTTCACTATTCACACCACAGTCTTCTATATGCCATCCATCTATTGTTATCACCATTGGATGTAATACAGGTCCATATCATTGAGTCTCTTTAGTACTACTGTGCTCCAGAGACTCCTTCCTCCCTTGCCAAAGATTTTATTAATGGCCCTTGAGAATCTACCTCTCCTGTGCAGTTTTTCTCAATTCTGTCTTCAGAAGACATTTGAATATCATGCCTCCACTGTCTATTGCCCATGGATTCATTATTATGTATAACATTGTATTGCAGCTAACTATGCTCTTTTCTTATTTGCCCAATTAAGTTTTAGACTAAAGTAGTAGTTGTAATAGTTTCTAAAAAAAAATGAGTAAATTCTGAATAAAGTTGAGCTTGATGACGCCTGGCACCTTATCATACTTGACATTTCATACACCCTTCATGATTTTGTTATCTTTAAAATGAAAACTAGTTTGAGTAGCCAATGGCAAATTCTCTTAATTTGATTCTGTACCCATTCATTAAAAGCTATTAAGGTTAAAGAAAACATCTTTTCTGCCTAAGGGGAGAGAGGACCACATAAAGATATTCTGGAGTCTTTAGATGTTGACTCCTATCCAGCAATTATGTTCAGTTACTTAAATTAAAATCCTCCCTTACATTTCTGATTTAGAAACTTAAATTAACAAATCTATTTGGTACATGGTGAGCTGGTAATGTATTTTAAGAGTTCTATAAATGTTTATGGCCCAGCATTTGACTTCTAGGAAATAATATACCAGGAAGCTAAAGATCTAAAGTCACTCATATCATTCATATACCATTACATCATATAGTATTTTAGCTTATTATATTATACAAAATGGAAGCAAAAGACCAGTACAAGAAAGTGAAGAATCGTCAAAGGGGTTAAAGTGACTCTATACAACTAGACCGTAAAATTGGTCATAACAATGTGAACAAAATTATTATTTGATTCCAAGCATATGCACAAGTACAGATACACATGCATGTACTCATAGCTGTGCATATGTGTACTGAGAGAACATTAGCATTATAATCTCCTAGTGATGAAGCCGTATTCAGTTCTGACTTTTCTTCCCTTCATTCCCCACATTTTATAACATAACAAACATACTTATTTTTACTCATCCAATTTTTAAGTATATTTTCAATTTCTTGTATCTATATCTCTGAAGCTATCTAGAATCCCTCATAAAATGAAGCATAGTAAGGATGTGGGATAATTAAATGCTACCTATTTTTTTTAACAAATGTATCCTTCATACCAAGTATCTTCCATAGAGGATGTTATAAAACATATTTTGAAAAATTAACAAGTTTGAACTAAATTGGAAGGTATAAATGGTATAAAGAAGGAGGATAAATCTGAGATACAAAAGACATTCAAAACTTTCTGATGAAGTTGATACATGAATGTGACGACTGGTTAACATAATGTGTGAAGGAGAGCAGGAGATGTGTGAGAGAGCTGCCCTAATATATCATATGTACATATTCATATCTCGGTAGAAAATGCAAACGCTATCCCATCTGTTTTTGCCATCTTTGCATCCTCTTGCATCCCTCAAACAGCTGGCGGCACAGCAAAGCTCATCTCTGGCAGTATCTTCCTTGAACCAGGAGGATGCATTATTGTCTTGTGGGTGGACCAGAGATGGCTAATGGGGACAATCCAAGATGTCAGCCCCTACCACAGCTTAAAGAACACATTTCCTGGCAGAGTGAGTCATCTCGGGCTGTTAATTCCATCTTTAATTTGGTGTTCTCGCCAGGCATATTTTTTTCTAGTTTTGGTTATAAAATTTTAAAGTGTCAGGATACTTGCAACAAAAATCCCTCCTTCAAATGAGGTGAGAGTAGGCAAGAGATTTGTGCAGATTTGTCTTAATATAGTTATAACATCTTGTACATGATAGGAGCAGCATTGAAGAAAAAGTCGTAGCATTGTTAAAGATGATGAGACAGATTTTATTCAAGGTATGTGATGAAACTGCTGTGATTAGAGCAGGGAGCACTGTGTGGAATTTTGTAGAGGAAAGAGATTAGGCTCAGGTCCAAATATAGTCTGGGCAGATATAGAGCAAGGTAGAGATCAAATATATTTTTTTTAAAACTCCCAAAGGAAGAGATCAATGATTAGGAAGGATTTCTTTCTTATATATTTATTTATATGTTTACTCATTTAATTGTGCATATGAGTGTGCTTGGATGAATTTATGTGCACGTGGGTGTCCACAAAATCCAGAGAATATTGAATGCCCTGAACTTACAAGCAGTTGTGAGCTGAATGATATAGGTACTGAGGGCCAAACTCTGGTCTTCTGCATGTCTCAAAAGCACTCTTAACCACTGAGCTATCTCTCCAGCATTCTTGGAGAGGATTTTCACTAAATCAACCTAACAAGATCTTGCTGAAAACAAGCTTCCTGAAAGGTACCACCTGAGAGAGGGTGGAAGATGAAGAAACTCACTTAGCCACAGAGGGAGGTATGGGTTATAAATAAAATGACTTTGAAAGATCTTAGTAAGAAATGCAAAAGATAAAGATGAATACAAGGGCCTAAAGGTTAAGACTCATTGAAAGGGGACCCAGAGAAGCCAGAATAGCTTAGAGTCGATGAGACAATGTCAGTATTTAGGTGTTACTTGGTTGTCATTACCCTGAATGACTCCATATGAGGTTTTCAGGTTATTTCATTTCCTTCATAAACACTGTTCTTCCTGAGTAGATTCTAATGAATATCATCTTATGGATTCCAGCACATTTTTAGGCAGTGAATTCTCTTGTTTTGGCAACAGAAAATGGGAAACATTATAATGAGTATGCTAAAATTTGAAAGTCATTCTAGCAACCCCAAGATCTAGGTCTGTGTTTACCTCTGCTTTTGATCAATCATGAAATTGTCACTAAGCCACTTCATGATCAGACTTACTATCCACAAAAGACAAACCACAGTGGAAACCTGGAAGTCCATGCTATTCTTCTAGAAGATGACTTTGCATGCCCCCATAAACACACACCCACATCTTAAACCATGGCAAATTTGGCCATATGTGAAGATATTTTCAGTTGTTATGACTAAAGGGTAGAATTACTGATCTATAGATTAGCAGCCAGAGATAGTCACAAGTATCCTAATATTCCCAGGACAGAATCTCACAATGACAGTTACCTACCCCAACACCTCAATTACACAAAGCAAAACAACCTACATAAACCCTGTTTTAATTGTACTATATTATAGGAGAGAAATTTCCAGTAATCAACTTATCAGAACCTAATATTTTCCCCTAATATTGAAGACTGAAGTATAAACTTTATCATCGAATGAATGGTGGTAGTCCTCAGAATGTATCTGGAAAAGTCTGGAATATGCGACTACTGACTTACAGTGGAAAAGTCGTCTTTGACACAGTAAGCACCAGCTTCGCTTTCTTTTCTTTTCTCTTTTTTTAAAATTCTGTATTTGTATGTTCATGTGTGGAAAGGAACTTGTGTATGTGCATATGTGCACGGGTGCATATGTGTGCACGTGAGTGTGAGTACATGTATCCAAGTGCCTGTGGGGGCCAGAGAAACAATGTTCAATGGTTTTCCTCAGGACCCATCTCCCTCTTCACTCTTTCTTTCACAGCTCCTGGCTTATACTATGTTCCTCTCTAACTCATCGTCTTCTGCTCTCATCTCTCTACTCCCACAGTCCCTTTCGGCTTTCCTGGATTCTGTAGTGACTTTAGGTTATTTTCTCAAATTAAAAATTCCAGATCTAGGATCTACAAATCAGAGAGGGTGTTTGGTAAATAATATTTTCCAGTCTATTCAGCTTCTAAGTTTCATTCTTTCTTATTGTTTTTTGTTTGTTTGTTTGTTTGTTTTGTTTGTTTTTTTACAGCTGAGTAGTGTTCCATTGTGTGTTTGCACCACATTTTCAGTATCCATCCATCAATTGAAGGACATTTAGGTTGTTTCCATATCCCAGCTATTGTGAACAGGTTGGCAATGAACATGACTGAACAACTATCTGTAGAATAAGTGTTGAGGTTTTTTTTTTAAATTAGGTATTTTCTTCATTTACATTTCCAATACTACCCCAAAAGTCCCCCAAACCCTTCCCCCACAGTTCCCTACGCCCCCCACTCCCACTTCTTGGCCCTGGCGTTCCCTGTACTGAGGCACATAAAGTTTTCAAGACCAATGGGCCTCACTTTCCACTGATGGCCGACTAGGCCATCTTCTGATACATATGCAGCTAGAGACACAAGCTCTAGGGGGTACTGGTTAGTTCATATTGTTGTTCCACCTATAGGGTTGCAGATCCCTTTAGCTCCTTGGTTACTTTCTCTAGCTCCTCCATTGGGGGCCTGGTGATCCATCCAATAGCTGACTGTGAGCATCCACTTCTGTGTTTGCTAGGCCCTGGCATAAGTATATGTCAGGGAGTGGCATAACTGGGTTATAGCTTTTAAGAAACCTCCATACTAGTACACAGAGCTCCCGTTTGTCATCACACCAACAGTTCCCTTTTCCCATAGTCCTCCAACATTTGTTGTAGGCTATTTTGTTGATCTTAGTCATCTCAAATCAGGTTTAGATTGCCTTTCTCTAATTGCTAAAAATATTTCACATCTTTCAAGATATTCCTTAGCCAATTTTCTCTCTTCTTTTGCAAACTCTTTGTTCAGATCCAAGCCCCATTTTGTTTTAAAGATTTATTTATTTTATGTATATGACTACACAGTTGCTCTCTTCAGACACAGCAGAATAGGGCATCAGATCCCATTACAGATGGTTGTGAGCCACCATGTATTTGCTGGGAATTGAACTCAGGACCTCTAGAAGAACAGTCAGTGCTCTTAACCACTGAGCCATCTCTCTAGACCTTCCATACTTCATTTTTAATAGGTATTTGCTTCCTTGACTTTCTGAGGTTTTAGTTCACAGTATATTCTAGATACTAAGCCTCTATCAAATGCATAGACCTCTCCCACTCTGTGGGCTTTTCCTTCACTCAAGTTGTTTCTTTTGCCGCACAAGCCTTCTAGTTCTACAAAGTCCCATTTGTCATTTGTTGGCCCCAACTCCTGAGCAAACAGGGTCTTCTTATTCAGAAAGTCTTTTCCTGCACTTGTAATTTATATGTGCTGCCTAAGTTTACTCGTAACTGTTTCAGTGTGTGAAGTTTCACACTGAGGGCTTTGATCCATTTGGAGTTGGTTTATGTGCAGGATGATAGACGTGGTTCTAATTTCATTCTTCTACACACAGACATCTAATTTTCCAAGTGCCATTTGTTGAAGATGCTATCCTTTCTCCAGTGTGCTCTTTTTGGCATCTTTGCCAAATATCAGATGGTTGCAATTATGTGCATTCATGTTTAAGTCTTTTATTTTGCTTCCCTGATCGACAACTCTGTTTTGGGGAGAGGACCATGATGTTTTTATTATTATAGTTCTATAATATAGCTCAAAATCTGCTGTACTAGTCCCTCCAACATTGTCCTTTTTGCAAAGAACTGCTCTGCTCTCCAGGGTCTTTTGTGCTTCTATGTGAATTTTAGTAGTTTTTTCCTATGTCTGTGAAGAATGTCAGAGGCATTTTGATTGGGATTCCACTGAATCTGTAAATGGCCAGCTTCCCATGTTCATATGGGTTCTGGAGATAAAACTTAGTTTCTCTTGCTAGAAAGGCAAGACCTATTTACTTCTTTTCTGGCAGAGGGATTTCACTAGTCCTCTCTTTTTCTATTATCTCAGCAAAAGCATTTTAAGAATCTGACTCATAACACCAAAGGTGACTGACAGTATCACGGAAGGAACATGATCTAGAAATCAGTCTGGGTTTATCTGTAAGTCAGGGTCTGTGCAAGGAATTCTTATTTTATTTAGTCATTAACTTATCTTAGTGCTGGACTTGCCAATAGCCAAGTGTGTACTCAAGGGTTAGATGATGGGATGTTAGTGGTGGGATTTTATTCCTAAAAGGGATAGAACAAATACTATGATAAAATAATAATAAACAATAATAATAATAGCTGATTAAATACAAAATTAGGAGAAATCCATACTGACAATATCTACTTTTAATTCTGTTAATACCTAGAATATTAAATTCAATTAGAATATAAAATACAATTAGAGAAAACCATAAATAGATAATTATATTTGCTCATTGGTTTGTTTCCCTTTAAGTATAGAGCAGTCAAATATGTTGTGCTGATACAATATGAAATACATTGGTTGAAAACAAAAGAAGTAAAAACTTTGCTGTCTTTTTTTTCTTTAAAATTATAATAATTTCTATAGATCTTCAAAAGGTGGTTTCATGGAAGAAGTCCAGACCTCACCTTCTGAATCCAACAACAATCCTGTGTCCTTCAAAGATCTTGTTATCCATTGACACTCCCTGTTGATATATTGACAGGGTTGCAAACACAGAACAATTTAGATGCTCTAACCAGGAAATGAAAACCAAAGGTATATCTCAACAAAAGTCTCAGCTAAATATTTCTTCTGAAAGCTTCTCAATAAACACAAACTGATGTTCTTCCCTGTCATCATTGATCAATTTAGTCCTCAGGGAGTTTCTGAGAGTGAAGACCATAGAAAGTTGTAGATGAAACAAATGAACTTTGATAGGAATCAGAGAGCTGTTGGATGAATGTATATATACTTGACCAATCTACCATTTGCTTTTTATGTCACGAACTTTCTTTTGAATCTCTTTGTAGATCCATCCATTTCTTTCGCTTATAGTTGATGCAATTTTAGCAAGCTCTAAAAGCCTTGTGCTGACAGTCAATCAACTCTCAAAGAGCCTCGTCATTCTTGTCAAATCAGCTTTAATGGTTCTTGGCAGAAAATCCAATTGTTTCCATAATGGTGGACTTAAAGAAACTGTAAGTTAATACTCAAAAGGATTCTGTGTTCTCTAAAAGAAAGACTTGTACAGATAGGCCATGTTCATTTGTGCACCCAACCTTTAGTCACTTAACAATATGAATTTTGCTGTCAGTCTGTTGTAACAGACAGAGCAATAAAGTTGAGTATCAAAAGTCTGGCTTAGGCTAGCCAGATGGCTCAGTGGTAAGTGTACTTACTACCCTCCAATGCAGCCTAAAGACCTTAATCCATGTAAACCTGGATGGAGAAAGTCAGCTTCACCAAGTTGTTTTCTGACCTCCACCTGGGGGGCTTGGCACACCTGCTACACATCATACACATCATACGCAACACAGTAATAATAAACACTTTTTAAAAATCTGGCTTAGACTCACATCTTCACCACTTAGTAGTAGTGCATCCTTTGGCCTAGTACTTCACTCAACAGTCTCAGTCACTGTTAGTAGATAAAACACCTAACTGAGAGAGCTGTTGTTGGAATTAAATTAAACCATACTGTGAAGGTACTTTCTAAATTATAAGCCACAATATAAGTCATGTGTGTAGTAATAGTGAATTTAGTGATGTGTTGGGTGGATATAATGAAGAAATTAATCAAAAGTTAGAAATGGGTTGGCACCTATCACTGTGACCCTATGCACTGATGTCTTAAGAGCGTGTCTTTACATGTTTTTCAAACAACCTATTTGTGCAAACTGTGGAGAAAAATCATTTCCTATTTCCCAAGCAGATCATGGTCCTCTGTCCCTTCATATGAGTTGGAGTGAGAAGATGTAATGAGCTTCTGTTTTATGTGCAACTGAATGGGTGAGTCTCTAATCTTGTAGGTAGACGATAGGAAGACACCTTTGCCAGTAGTCATGTCACATCTCCTTGGTATTTACCAGAAGGGTTCAACTTCTTACTTTTTAAAAAGTATTTCTGCATGTAGTAAACATAGCTGAAATATGATTTGTTTACATTGACAGTATATGTGGCATCTAGATATGTATACAAGGCTTTGATAGGACTTCAAAGACTACTGCTTATTCTAAAAATTGCTCAAGGTATTCTTCACATAGAAAATTTTATTTAAGTACAGTAGTGCCTTGTTTGTTGCAATTTTCTCTTTCTGTGGCTTGTTACTCAGATCACCTTTTGTCCAAAAGTATTAAATGGGAATTTCCCAAATTAAGCCCCCTACAAGCTTTCAATTGTCAGTTATTCTTGACCACATGATGGAACCTTTTACCATCCTTCCTCACTCCGTCCGAAATGAGCCATCCCTTTGTCTGTGCAATTCTCACAGAAGACTCTACCTGCCCATTACTCACGTGGTGGCTGGCAATCAGATTAACTGTCATACCATTACAGTGCTAGTGTCCAGGCAGCCCTTATTTAATATTGGCCCCGAAGTACAAAAGTAACCGTGCTGGCAATTCATCTGTGTCGACAAGAAACCCGAAAGCACACATTTAAGTGAGAAGGTCAGAGCTCTCAACTTAGAAAAGAGAACAACTCCCTTCCCAAGGGTGCTAGCATCTACATTAACAAATGTTCTGGCTGTGAAATAATGAAGACAAGAAACAAAATCCATAATAGTTTTGTTACTGTACCTCAGATAGTGAAAGTTACTGTCAGAATATGGTTAGGATTCAGTTGAGAGAGTATGTGCAGAAAGAAGCATGATAGAAGTAATACCTATTTAAGGTCTTGTAGCGTTTCCTGTAGATAAGTGGGCTACTAGACAAACACACTGATTTAGATAAACATGTATAATGCAACATAGTTAGGAATGTCTCATAGTTCGGAATGTCTGTATAACCAATTAAACAGAAGGTAGATTAAGATCCACCAGGGTTAGATAGCCTGAAGATGAAAGCAGGGAGTTGCTAAGAAGTTTGTTGTGGTAGAATGCTTCCTCCAGATATTCCATTGAGGATCAACTGTCATCAGAATAGCAAGTTGATTTGGTCCAACGGTCCTTGTCAGAGTATTGGATCACGAGGTGGAGTCCAGGCAGGGATGTTGTTTCATTTGCTCTTCCTTTTCTATAACAGTGACATCCTGAGTTGGTTATGGGACTCCTCAGGATGAGTTTCAAATCTAGAGCACAGGACACTTGTCTCTTTGTCAGACATGACTCCACCTATTAATATACCAAGATTTCAGGTCTCATATCTGTACAATAGACATAATGCTCATCTCACAGGAAGAGAGTTTGTGTAGAACACTCAAGAGGTAGGAGTCAGTCAGTTTTGTCACACCTACCTGTCTTTCCTTTCACTTCTGTTTTCTTTCAAGAGTTAAACTTGACTTGGGCATATTGCAGATATACCTCATTACAACTGTGATTTCATCTGAGGAAAAACATAAAAGTAGAGAGATTTCTAGAAGCACTGATTAAATTATTTTCATTTCAAAGGGGGCATATCACAAATAGCAATGTTCATTCAGGAATATAACGGAAGGCCCATGTGTGTCAATCTGGCTGACTGACTGACTCATTCTGACTTTGTGTTTCCAACAGTTAATGATATGGACAATCATCCTCACTTTTGTTGTACTTGTAATATCATAGTCTTCATTATGTGATGAAATCCAAGTTAAGTAACTGTACATTTTTCTCAACAGGCAGAAAATATTTGTTGTGCTTTTTGATCATTTTGTAACTGAGGGAGAGATTTTACAATGGGTTATTTCCCCAAATATTTTTAAAATGATTTATTTATTTTGTGTGTACGTTAACACATGAGTCTAAGCATGACATGACGGTGGTGGACAGAGAACAACTGTCACAGCTCAGTTCTCTCCTTACACCATTGTAGTCCTAGGGATTGAAGCTAGGTCATCAGGCTTGGTGCCAAGCACCTTTCTCTGCTAAGCCATTTCATCAGCCACCCTGCCTCCAACACACATACACAAAAAGCATATATTTAAGGTTATCATTAGGTCTGATACTAAATTTCTCTTTAAGAAAAATGTCATTAACGAAAGGATGGACCATCTAGAGACTGCCATATCCAGGGATCCATCCCATAATCAGCTTCCAAATGCTGACACCATTGCATACACTAGCAAGATTTTGCTGAAAGGACCCTGATATAGCTGTCTCTTGTGAGACTATGCCAGGGCCTAGCAAACACAGAAGTGGATGCTCACAGTCAGCTATTGGATGGATCACAGGGCTCCCAATGGAGGAGCTAGAGAAAGTACCCAAGGAGCTAAAGGGATCTGCAACCCTATAGGTGGAACAACATTATGAACTAACCAGTACCCCGGAGCTCTTGACTCTAGCTGCATATGTATCAAAAGATGGCCTAGTCGGCCATCACTGGAAAGAGAGGCCCACTGGACACACAAACTGTATATGCCCCAGTACAGGGGAACGCCAGGGCCAAAAAAATGGGATTAGGTGGGTAGGGAAGTGGGGGGGAGTGTATGGGGGACTTTTGGGATAGCATTGGAAATGTAATTGAGGAAAATATGTAATAAAAAATAATAAAAATTTTAAAAAAAGAAAAATGTCATTAAAATAATAAGCTTTAAAACAGCCTTTATTTTTGCTTTCAAATTACCACAAAGACATAATAACCCCAGAAAGGCCTTAAAAACCACCACTGAATGTTGAATGAGAAGCAGAGTATGAGTTCCATGTATCTTGGCAGCCCTTCTTTCTCCACCAGCGGTGGGGGAGGAACAAGTTGGCTACCTACATAAGTAAAACTTTCTCACAGCTGATGATTTTGCTATTTAAATATGAGATGAGAAGAAAGTGATTTTCTTAACAAAAGAATATGAGTCTTGCCCATTGGAATGATACTGAGAAGTGACAAGAAAGAAATGAGGGAAATCTTTATCCTCTGGCTTCATGAGTACACTAAACATTCCTTCCATAGAGCATACTGTCAACTTCCTCCCTCTGCCTATGTGAAGGAAGCTAGAATCCTCCCCTTCTTTCTGTATTGAACAAATGAATTCTGTTGCAGCTGGGATGGCCAACGGTACTTCTTTGAATCTCTCTGTACTTAGGCTGAATCTGTATTTCTGCAGGGAGTGAGGCTTTCTCTGCCTCAGATGATGACAAGTATTCTTGCTCCCATACCCACATGGCATTGTGCAGTGCTCACTGAGGCAACGCCAACTTCATGCTCAGTACTGGAACGATGGTGAAATTTGGAAGCTAGATGTATATACTTAGGATTTCTTAGTTGTTTGATCACATCAATGAAAGGATATGTAATCAATCTCCCCTAAGACAGTGAGTGGTATTGGCCATAACTCATTACTCCGCCAAGGATTTGGCATTTCAATCGATGGGAAATGATGTGTGATCATTCTAATTTATTATACATCATTCCCATCAATCGACGGGTTGAAGCCTTTACATAATAAGTACTTACAGACATTGTCAATCATTCTTGGTCCAAATGCCTCCCAATGCTGCCATTTGGGATATTCTCAAAGCATCATGAAAATGGAACGTACCCCGCCCCCCTCAAATCACAGCTACAACGATTTCATTCAGCAGGAGACAAGGAGATGACCTCTTACTGAGTATTCCATTCACAATTGCTTAAGGCTAGGGCCATGACACAATATAAAGAATGTGAAATGGATTTGTGTCCTGATTAGTCATGCTTTTTCATCCAACCCATCCAAATGGCGATTCAAAGATGGTGGAAGGTATTGGAAAAATTCTTGCGGTTCACTTCTCTTTTAAAAAGTAGTCAATCTCCTTCACCTACCACATTAAAAAAAATACTATTTCTTGACTGCTTTTTGGAATAGTGTCAAAGCATATTGATTTTCCTGTCTTTTGTCAGTGAGGAGGATGACATCACAAGAGAGACAAACAAGAGATCACACATGGCCTATACTTTCAGATAAGATCCCCATATGGCATTTCCCACACTGCACTAGATGCAGCTGTCTGATTTCATCAGTTCTTTTTGTTTTAAGTTTGACTCTCATAAAAAATAAAATAAGAGAAGACATGCTTGAATAGATATATTAAAGTAGTAGTGACAAGAGTCATGATTCTGGTCATTATATAGTACATGGTTTTCATTTCATGGCATCTCCCAAAATCTACCTGATGCTTCACTGTGGTTGGTGGTTTGAATAAAAATGACCCTGTAGAGCCATGGAGAGTGGGACTATCAGAAGGTGTGGCCTTGTTGGAGGAAGTGTGTCAATTAGAGTAGGTTTTGAAGTTTCAGATGCTCATACCAGGCTCAATTTCTGTCTCTTCCTGCTACTGGCCAATCCAGATGTAGACATCCTAACTCTCTTTCGAGCACCAGGTCTCCCTGCCTGTTACTATGCTTCCTGCCATGATAACAATGGACTAAACTTCTAAACTGTAAGGAAGCCCCAATTAGATATTTTCCCATATGGGTGATGCTGTGGTCATGAAGTCTCTTGACAGCAATAAGAATAAGATATTCACCTCATCACATTTTCTAGGTTATCATATATCCATTTTCTACATTCTGTTATTTTCCAAAGCAAAACTATGTGACTCTGTGTTCATATGGGACAATTCTTAACATCTTTTGAAAGGATAATGATGTACCTATTTTCTGTCATGACACACATGACAGCCTCTTTATGAGAACAGAAGTAAGTACATACCTTTTTGTTTGTTTGTTTGTTTGTTTGTTTGTTTGTTTGTTTGGTTGGTTGGTTGGTTTTTTTTGGCTGGAAATGTGACCTATGATACCTATGACTATTTTCTGTAAATTGATGTATGAAGAAAAAACAAACACAGAGGACTCTGCATCTTAATAAACCTTTGTAAGAGAAAGAGAAGTAACAAACTGTCGTTTTCCCCTGACAGCCACATGTCTGCTATCAGCTATTGCTTTTCCAATTGCTCAGAAGCTACCTGAGGAAGTCTATGGGTTTGGGGAAGGAAGCCTAACATGGGGCTTTGCCTGCGGTGGATGCAGATGGTAGGGAAATCAGCTCAGGCACTGTGTGACCCACCCACAAGAAAGTATACTTTCACCTCATAAGAAGACCAATAACCCCCAGGATTGGAAATGAAATACTAATACAATAGATTCCAGTAGACTCTGGCTCTGTATTTCAAAGCATTCATTAGCTCATCAAGATTTGCCTGAGCCAACAACTTCTAATACTGGAAGGAGAGGCCTTCGTCACTCCAAGCACCAGGCTTTCCTCTCTGCTTGCTCATCAGCAATCAGTGGGTCTTGGCAGAACCAGGGCTTACTGGGAAGCCAGCTGGCTCTGTTAGCTCTTCCTACACTCTGGGGTTTATCCAGGCTAATGAAGTATCACAGTTCATTATCCACCTTCCTCCTCTACCCCCCATGAAGAAGCTCTAGTGAATACCAGGTTTGGGGCAGGAAGCATCATTGCTGCTGAAGCTGCCAAAAACAGCTGCCAGTATCCTATACAAGAACTAAGGTTTATCAATACTGGTGCAAGAACAGTCCCTGACCTTGAAGAAAGCTACAAGGCCACCTGAACAGGAGCAAGAATATTATTTACCAATTCCACCTTTTCCTAAATAAATATGCAATAATCACTAATTACTCAAGGCCTTGCTATATGCCAAGCACTGTGTGTGCCTTAGCTTTCCTAGATCATAAAAGCACATGAGATATTGGTGCTATTGTAGTCTTAGTGTTTTAGGTGAGAACACAGTAACAGTAGGGGCATATACAGGTAAAACGACTTGCCTAAAGTCACAGAGCATGAGAAAGAGCTGCCATTCCATCTGCAGTGTCACTGTATAAATATCCTTATGCCAGGAACAGGACAGCTTTTAGAGAGCAAAAGTTGCCCTTCAGTTCAAAGACAAAGAGGAAGTCAAAGAGAGCTTTGTTGGGCAGGAACAGAAAATGGGGAAGAAGGGGGAAGGTGGCCAGCATCTAAACTATCCAGAAGATGTTTCCATGACTAGAAGCATACATGGTAAAAGTGATTATGGGAATTAAGTCATCTCCTTTCCCATAAATATTCCTAGAGAAAAAAATGCTACAAATATTCAAACGCACACATTCAGGGAGGAAAAAGTATGATTACAAAGCAAGGAAAAAAGATTCTCTCTCTCCCTCTCTCCCTCTCTCGCTCTTCCCCCCTCCCTCCCTCTCTCTCTTTCACTCTAATGTACACTCATCACCCATCACAGTTCACGTTTCTCTAAAACAATGCTGAGAACAACTGCATATATAAGGTTTGAGGTGGTAAGACTGGAAATTCTTGAGTAATAAAATCTTCAAAAAGAAAAATGGAACTTAGTAATAAGCAAGCCTTTAACTACATAGACACATTGCCAGGTACCACTTTAATAAACTATTACAAATGATCGGTGCTAAGGTGTTTCCAACAGATGTTTATTCAAGGAGGCTGGAAGAATTCTTCCATATAGAAGCTATTAGTGGAAAGATTGGCTATGCATGGTTGTGATGTCAAATCCATACCTAACAAACTTTTTTCCTGTCAATCAACAATCTTGCCATAAATTCATTCATTTATAACATACCTTTTTAAAAAATTGACAGCTTCAAAGTGGAGAATGAAATGGACTTTTGTTGTTGTTTTTGTTGTTAAAATGATTTCAGAATGGCTTCTTGCTACCTTTTAGGCAGAGAGAAGTAGTGAAGCCTTGTGACTTTTAACTTCTATTGAAAGAGGTCAACAGCCATTGCAAATGCCAAGGTACTTCTCCAAAGCTGGTTGACTCCAACAAGAATGGTCAGCCTCCCAGGTTTGGCTCCTGGAGACCCCATGCATCACTGATAGACAAAGATTAGTGCTAGATGGCTCACCTTGACTGTCAGGGTCACTACAATCAAAGCCAGATGAAGTTGTTATATAAATTCTCTCCTGCTGCCTTTGGGCACTGTGGTATATTTGTGGCAATGGGGTTCCATATAGGCAAGGGAGGTTTTGTGATCCAAGGTATTAGAGTAGGGCTTTAGATGGACCGTTGGGCCCTACTGCTGAGTTCTGTGGTCCTGGATTTTTGATCATGCATTTCACCCACCCAGAATGTTTCTCAAGCTCATTTATTGCTAGTTTCTGTTGTCATCATCCAACAATTTACATTCACAAAAACTACAGAGTTGTGAAGAATATACTTAAGATAGCAAGCATGTGCTCTGTGTCTCAGGTATAACAGTAGTAGAGGCAAGTAGTGTTTGTGTGTGTGTGTGTGTGTGTGTGTGTGTGTGTGTGTGTGTGTGTGTATGAAAACTTGTGGTCAACCTCAGGTCTAATTCCTCAAGGACCGTCCACCTTGTGCTTTTTGAGACAAGGTCTCTCATTGGTCCTGGACCTGGGTATTCTCCTGTCTCTCCCTCTCAGTTGTGGACTCACACCATATTCCTGTGTGTGCTGGGAATTGAACTCGGAAGCTCACTTTACTGATTGAGGGAGATCCACAGCCCCAAGATTTACACTACTACACATGGTCAGAGGTAGGATGTTGTAGTTCCTTTCAAGAATCCTTGGCTGCATTACTTAATACAGTAAATTCTTCTTTTCACATAGTAGAAGGGCCCTTCTGTCATTAGAAGCAAAGAGAGATAGTCTATTTGCATGACTAAAATTTACATCTTTTTTTTTCTGGCCAAATAACACCTATTCTAAAGCCAAGGTCCTCTCTGCAAGATTCTTTTAGTCCATATAATACCACCATCCTCTTTAATCCTCTTCTCACTGTTCTTCTTAATCAACCCAACCAAAGGGAAGATATAAATAAATTCTCATACACAGGGTTGAGAGCCAAAAGTGACTTAATATACTAATAAGACTTTCAAAATGTGTCAACAGGAGCTCTTTGTTCTCCTGAAAGGGATGAAAACCACCACAATTCGTTGCACTGAACCTACTGACCAATGCTTTCTTCTCTTGGCAGAGGCTCTGTTGCTCTGTTAGACAAGACCCTCATATATTCTCCACTTCCTGCACTTTCCACGCTACATACATAGTTGGCTATCCACTCTCATAAACCCTTACGTGTCTTTGCCTGCTCAAGCATCCCTGCTGGACTTATACTCAGACATATTCCATTAACACCTCTCCAATTTGGTCCTGGAGTGCTTGATTATTCCATGGCTCTCAGTCACTCCCTCCATCTCATCAGAGATGTACAATCCCATATCATCTCCGTAAGTTGTCTACAGGCTCACACCACAAGTGTACAAGGCTTGAACAAAGCACATGCTCTCAATTCTACCATCCCAGGCTTTGAGAAAACTCACCAGGCCTAATCTTAGCAAAGAGTCTAATGGGCTGTGGGGGTTTCAAGAGGGAGTGAAACACTGTTTGAAGGATCATGAAAGCATTCAGGAAGCATTCCTTCAGTCTGCTAGGGCTTATTTTATAGTGTTCTCCCTTGTGCTTGCTCAGAATGAAAGAATGATTAGGCCACTTTAAACAGCCATGCATGGGCAAGAGCCTGAATTCTCCAACATTGGCGTGTAGATTTCACTTTGCATTGCTTCAGACTGACAGTGTAGCATAGGCAGATATTCCCATTTAGATATCTCTGCCAAAAGAATTCTTGTAAAGGCTGATTTTTACATTCTTGTCTTTTAATACAACCATACTTTACTTCCTAGAGCTACCAAAGGTCAAAATGTTTGTACATTTAGGAGACAATCACAGATTTAGTATTTAGAGCAGATTAACCCAAAGTTGTACTTATTTTTTTTAAAAATACTATTGTCCAAAAATTTTTGATTTGTGAGCTTATTTTATTATATTATTTTATGTCTTTGCAGCACTGGAGACCACACCCAAGGCCCTGGGCATGCCAGGTAAGTGCTGTTCTACTGACTAGCAGCCCAGACCCAATTCATATATTTTTATTGTTAAAAATTTATTTTTGCTTTAAATTTTGTGTATTCATATAGCATAGGGGTATAATTAGTGGATATAGATATAGATCCTGGAAGGTGTTTATTTGTTTGTTTTTTGAGCTTCCTGACATGCATGCTGGGAACTGAACTCAGGTCCTCCAAAAGAGCAGCCAGTGTTCCTAACTACTGAGCCATCTCTCCAGCCCCTTGATTGTTTTTAAGCAGCTTTACACATTTAATTTTGAGAAACATAAAGAGGCCCATGTGCAGTACCTTAGTGGTAGCACACACACACACACACACATATACACACAAATACACACACACACACAAATACACACACACAAATACACACACATACACACACACATACATACACACACACATGCACTCAAACAAGCACACATACACACACATACATATACACACACACACATACACACACACACATATACTCTCACATACACACACACACACACACACACACACACACACACATATTTGCCATCCTGTGTGAAGATAAATGTAAGAGCCTCCTTTTCTGTCTCTTCACACTGGAAAGCTTTGTCCCATGATTCCTCATTGCAAAAATTCAGCTAGCCTCTGGTGGCAGGACAGTGGCCAGAGTAGACTACCAGTCAAATTACTTCTTCTATACCACTTCACAAATGCTTACAATTACAAGTCTAAGACTTCCCTCCAAATCTTTAGAAAATTGAGACCCATTGCCTATGACGAATAAATCACCTGTTATCCTTAGGAATCCATGTATAGTGATGTATAGCCACTGTAATCATGGCTAATCATGGGTAATTACATAATGACCTGCTCCCAGACTTGCCTTGTCTCTGGAATCCTTCAATAGAGGCAAGTGTCCTGTCCTCTGCCTAGCCTCGTTGCTTCCTTCCTTGTTACATACTATTTGGTTCAGAAAAAAAAAAAGGACATCAATTTTCTTGAGTTGATATTTGAGAACAATACAGAAGAAAAGAAGACAAGGAGAAGAAGAGGAGGAGAGGGAGGGGGAAGAAGAGGTATAAGAAAGAAGAAAAAGAAGAGGAAAAAAGGAGAAGGAGGAAGAAGAAGGAGGAGAAGGAGGAGGAGGAGGAGGAGGAGGAGCAGGAGCAGGAGGAGGAGGAGGAGGAGGAGGAGAAAGAAGTTGTTTCCAGGAAATGGTTATAGAAGACAGAGCAATATAGATATATAGATAGGTACGCAAGAAAGACAGGATGCCTTGGGCTTATGACATTTAAACAAGGAATGCTGAAAATGAGGTATTAGGATAAAGTTACTGTAAATAAGATCTCTATGTCTAAATGAGACTCTCTCCCCAAGCCCCTCTTACTTTGTGATTTGCACTCTCCAGCCCCTCTTTCAGTGAAATTCAATGGCTTCCATTAGCATTTGTAAATATGGGAGTCCCTCAGCAGAGCTGCATCTTCTTTCCCTTTTGAGGGACATCCAGCTTTCCTTCCAAGGGGAGAACTTCCCTGTGGTTACCCATTTTTCTCAGCTTGGCGCTAATAATTTTCAATGGTGAAGCCAATCCTCATGAAACAGGATTTGTGATCCCATTTGATTTCACTTGAAAGAAACTGTAAATACCCAGTAAGGGTGGAAACAATGGCTCACTGACATAAATAAATAAATTAAACAAACAAACAAACAAACAGATAAATAAATAAATAAATAAAATTACTGTAGAGGGGAAAAGACAAGAAAGATGTAGAAATATCATTTAATAAACTACACTCTTGATCTCCAGAATGCAGACATCCTTGTTATCAAGGGTGTTTACTGCATCCAGTTTGGAAAAAAATAGTGCTGTCTCTGTCTTCCTACCTGTCTCAGAAATAAAGAAGGAAACATTTCATCTTTTTAACCTTTTAGGTCTACATGGAGAACACTCTACATCTCTCAAATCATAACGTGACCAGCCTTGTTTAAAACACAACTGCTTCATAGAGATAATACTTCGAGAAAAAAAGGCAAAAGTTTACAAATTAATCTTTTTTCACTGACTTACAAGACCATCTTGTGTGATGCCGAGTTAAAATGTTCTGCCTGTAATTCAATTGTAAAGCCCATCTTGTACAGTTAGGAACTAAAGAATATATGCTGCTGTTTACAGTGGGAAATGCTGCTGTCAGTTCTCTGAAAAGGGCAAGCACCATTTTGCCCTGACCAACCAACCAGCTGTCAGTTGTCCTCTCATGATGGTGCCATCAAGCAGGGGCTTTTAGGATGGTAGGATGGACACCTCACTGTGTTCTCGTCCTAACCTGGTGAACTTGTCTACACAGAGATCAGAAGGTGAGGCAACACTGGATTTAAGGAAAACAGACCTTTGTAATCATATCTGCACAATTGAATCAAACTTCTGCTTCTAGTAGATGTCAAATTGAATTAAAACTTCAATTTATAGCAAGCTGACCATAAGCATTTCACTGTGGAGTTTACTAAAAGTATCTGGGTGGGCTGAGTGCCACTTGGGAATACAGGCAACCAGAGCTCTTGCTCCTGACAGATTCTTAGTGTTTCATATGTGTTTACTGGGTTGTGACTCTGATAAAATTAGCAAGTCCCTATACAGGTGTGGCAAAGCCACTTTCTATGGTACTACTTTCTATGTGGCATGCCAGTTTTCTTCACGGAATCCACCATAGACCTGGACTGACTGTCCCCCACAAGGAAATGACAAGTGAGATGACACATGATGAACACAGCTATTCTAGAACTTTGTGACATGGAAATGCCTCCTAAAGGAATTTCCAAATTCATGCTTGTAGAGCACAGTGAGTCACAGGTGTCAAACTGCCAGTGACATGCACTTGTAGAAGAGTTTTTTTTTTTTTCCAGAAGCTGTCATCCCTGCAAAGATGAGTCAGTTAGCTTTCCAGCCTTCTGGGTATGTCGATTAGAAACTGTGTTTATATCCACCCATGTTCTAGGACACTAACTGGAAGTACCATTGCAAAGAAATCTATACAATCCATTTCAGGAGCATAGGGCACTCTTTGCAACTGGGTAAAACACAACAGCATGGCCCAGAGCTCTCAGCCTAAGGAGGCCACATGGTTGTCACTAATGTTTGTGGGGAATGCACCACTCCTGAGAGAAACTGCTCAAACCAACCTTCTTGGACTCTGATCATGATAGATGTTCATGTTACAGTGGTAAACATATGATTCCATTCAGGAATAAACTTTTCCTGATGAATTCTGGTCGTTAAAAGTCTCTCATTCCAATGCTCTTATGAGCAGTCTCCTAGAATCTGTGACCCTTTAAACTGTCAATTTGACAACTGAGAATTACCTGAGAAGTTCTCAACAAGGAATTGTCTAAATCAGGTTCTTCTGGGGACAAATCTTTCAGAGATTATTGATCACATCAGTTGACTTGGGCAGACACAATCTACTGTGGGCTCATCCTTCTCTAGGTTTGGGGTCCTGGGCTATCTGAATAATGAAACTCAGTTAAGAACCACGACAAGCATCATACACTCATCTCTCTATTCTTGAGTACAGATGTAATTTGACTAGCTGTGTCAAGTCTGTGATACTTTCCTTGACTTCTTTGCTATGATGGACCATAACCTGGGATTGTGTACTAAATAAACCTTTCTTCTCCTAAACTGTTTTGTGTCAGGATATTTTAGCACAGCAACAGGCACAAAACTAGGGAGACGTGAAACAAGGATGTTTATAAACCCATGTGCTTCCATTGTGAAGGAACACACATGAGGAAGACCAATAATGACAGCTATCTTTATCAACATCTTGCTTTATGTGAACCTCTCTATATCAATCTCTCTATATCAATCTCTCAATTTTATACAGTAGCCCCATGTTGAAGGCGTCCCTAGTCACCCATTTTACAGTTATGAAAACTGAGATGCAAAGAAGCAAAGTGTGTGGAGCCTTTGCCTTTGACACGCAGCTGTCAAGAGCTACAGAAGATTCGTGTTGAAATCTGCTCATCACTAACCCTACAGGTTTAATTCACTCTACTCTTTTTTACATAATGTATGTTTTAGTACTGTAGAGGGAATGAACAAATCATTGCCAAATTTCTGGATGATTTTATGACTTGCATGATCCTGGCCTCGAGAATAGCAAAGACTGGCTGAGCTCTCAGCAATGGTGGGAGCGCACTAAACACCACACTGTGTAGTATGACAGCCACCCATCCCACATAGACACTGAGTACTTAGAATGTGACAATGTACCTGGAAAAAATGTATTTCTAGTTGATTTAAATTAATTTAGGTCTAAAAAGCTACCTCTGTTAAGTGGTTAACACACTGTACACATTACATCTACAAGAAAAGACATGATAATCATGGTATACCAGATCAGCACCAAGAGTTTTACAGAGTGGACATGATAGATATTGGTTTCTTACCAAAAGAGAGAACAAGAATGTATCACCATGCAAAGGAGAAAGTTTCTTACAAAAGACTGAATAATACTGTGTGGCGACAAGTACTGCTGAGAAGAGAGAAGAGAAAAAAAGAAGAAAACTGAGAGCCATGGCGCCCATACTAAGACACTGCTACCTTGTCAAGACTAAGAGTCTCTTTGATGGACTAGAAGTTAGAAAGAATGAATGGCTTTTCAAATTTGGGGCTGGGGTTAGAGCTGAGTGTAAGTCCTTGGGTTGGACACCTACCTCAACACTTCCTACTTCCTCATGCACACACAGAGTACATACACATACATACAGGCAAGAATCAATAAGAGGATGGATGGGGAGGGCTCACTAGGTAAAATGGATGTCATCCAAGAGGACTTGAGTTCAGATGCCCAGGATCCATACAAAAGCTGTGGGCACTGAGGAACATCTATAACCCCCAGGAATCAAGGGGTAAGCAGGGACTGGCAAACTCCCTCGAAGCCAGTCTAATTGATGAACTCTGGGTTCAGTAAGAAGGCTACCTCCAAAAATATCATGGCTATGTAGGGAAAGATAATGTTGGCTTTTGGCTTTCACATGCACACACACACACACACACACACACACACACACACACAGAGAGAGAGAGAGAGAGAGAGAGAGAGAGAGAGAGAGAGAGAGAGAGAGAGAGACATGCCACGTAAAGGAGAAGCAAGAAAGTGAAGATCACCTTTGAAAGCCTCACTTCTGAGAATCATTGTTAAAAAGGGAAGAAATGAAACCTATACCAACCAGTATATGAGCAATCTAGACATCTGGTCTTTGGAAGTCAAGGGGAATAAGTTACTGAGGAAGGAAGTGTTGACAAAGTATCAAACATTAGGCAGTTGGTAAGTGATTCTCCTGAACACTCGGGATGGGAGTGAAATCCCTGGACCACTAAGAGCTGGACTTCGTGGAGAGTGGTCCTTGTCCTAGATGAACAATGAAGGGCAGCCTAGCTAAAGGTGGAATTGTAGAATTGGTTGCTTTATTCAGGTGAGCCAAGTTGCCCTGGAGCCTATGTTCCTTAACTGTTGGGGCAAAGAAATGTCAGTCTAGTATCTAAACACAATTAAAGGCAGCTAAACATTTTTGTAAACTCCAGAGAAATCCTGAAAGGAAACTGCCTTTGAAACAAAGCAAACAACACTTACCCAATTCTTTTTCTCTCCCCATTTTCCTCTCGACTCCACGTCGAGCTCTTCTTTTTCCTTCTTTCTTTTGTTTTGCCAGCACTCCGAAATCCTAAAGAAAATCTCTGTTTAAAGAAAAATGGATTGAGATAAAGAGATATCTAGTGCTGGCCCTAAAGAGGTGTGATTCTCTAAATGATAGACCCTGATATTTAGACTGCACCTTCTGATTTGCGAGAATGTGAACAAGCTTAGAGGAATTCTGAAGGTTACCAAGATTGTTGTTTGTTTTTTTTTTTAATAAAGTTACTAAAACACATCATATTATGTAAAAAATAACTTTGGCAAACTCAAAAGGTAGTAGAGAAAGAGTAAGGATAAGGAAGGATGTGGAAGGAGAGGAAGAAGAGGACAAGGAAGAGGAGGAAGATGAGAAAGAGAAGTAGGGAAGGACAGAGAGGAGGGTGATGAGGCGGAGGAGAAGAGGAAGAACCAAACAAGGAAGAGGAAGAGGCAGAGGAGGGTGTCAGAGAAAAGTGGGGATCAGGGTCAGTGCTGACAAGCCCTGAAAGATCTCAGAGATACAGAAAGAGGCTCAGTGTCTGCTCTCTTCTCCAAGAAGCTTTTGCTTTCAAATCCACCTCCTTTCCTTCCTTGCCTCATCCTGGACACAACTCATTTTTTTTCCCTCTGAAATAGCAAAAACAGCAAAGCTTTCTCACCAAAGCGATGGAACCACTTTTTACCACAGCCCAATTAACTGGGCACGTGTGGGCACACACAGAATGGCAGTCACAGCCAAGCAGCTCTGCTCTTCTTTCTTTCATTTTTCACTCAGGAAGAAGCAAAGGGAGGAGGCAGCACACTTACCTCTTAAAGTGTTTGTTTGGAAATAATATGCAGAAAGAGAAAAACAATCCTCAACTAACGACCGCCTTCCTCACCATCTGCTTAATCTAAACATTAGCATATCGCGGATCCGAGTGAACTCGGATTGCACTGGAAAGGGAGTATTCTCTGTTCTACTTTTTCAGAGCCTTAATGGAGGAGTCAAGTGAGAATTCTCTGTGGGATTATATGGGCTTATGGGCTTCCAATGCATGCATTTAGGGCCACATTTTCAGTCCAGCTTTAACTCATCATAGGAAGACCGGAGGCAAAATTGTGCCTGGCTTAATTAGCGCAAGTACTAATCAAGTACTAATGAAATTTGCCCACAAGCAGTCCTTTAGATGAAGGCACAAGTCTCACACACACACAATTTCCGTATATATCACTTAGCATGTCAGCACAAAAGGAGGGAAGAATTGAACAATTCCTCCCTAAAACTGGCTTCGGGCTAACCACAGGCAAACATCCTCTCTGCCCAGAAGTAACACACTAGTTTCATCAGTGTAAACTCTAAGTCCAAAATCTGCAAACTGTATCCTCGTTTACCACATTAGGCTGCAAATTTATAAAAAGACAGAGAACACCATAGACAAAGACACTTCATTCCTCCTGATTTACAAGCTATTTAAGACTTGAACTTAGGAATGTGTGCATTGTAATATTCTTTAAAATATATAGATGGTCTTTCAGTCTAAAATACAAGTCCATGAGAAGTGGCTAATACTGGACCACAGTCCTAGTCCTGTGAACATAGCATGTAAAAACAAAAACAAAGAAAACAAACAAACAAACCAAAAAAACCCACCCATTTTTCTCTCCTATAGTGATATATCTGGAGTATTGTTTGTTAAGTTTGCTGTTCAGATCTGCCTAAGCATGGGGCTTATTTACAACACAAATATTAATGATGCTAAGGAAGATGTTTTCGATCTATAAATTAAATCATACTAATCGAAGATGTGGTTAGTATATTGAATTATGTGTAAACATACCAAAGTTTCACAAATAAGAAATACTTTTTCCCTGGGGTTATCTATGATACTTGATGAAAACTAAAATTCTGGATCAACCCCTTTCTGAGGAGAGGAGAGGCTGAGTGAAACAGTGATTAACTCTGAAGAGCAAGGAAATCAAGGGAAGACGCCAGGAGGACCCAGTATTGTCACCTCTTCTGCCCACGAGAGAATATTCTTCCCTCCGAGGGCTGTTCCATTTCAGGTGCGAAAGGCTCTCACTTGGGAGAAGCTGAAACTCACCCACTTGAACGGGTGAAGAGCTAGAGGACCAGTTTTTCTCTTTATGAACTATCGACAAACATCACTCAGGAAAATCATCAGCACAGGTAAGGGCTAAAGAAGCAGCCAATTCACACAGTGTCTTCTTCATAACATGAAATTCGAGTGAGGAGGAAGAAAACCACGCAAAACCTGGATAACCTCTGTGCAATTGAATTGTCACCTGTGGTCCCATATAGCAAAATCCTTCCCCAGCAAGTTCATGACTTCGAAATATTAACCTTGACCTTGCCTTGCCTGGCTGTTTCGGAGATGCTTGCTGTTGTCTGGGTACTGTGCTGTACTCATCCCTCCCTAAGCAGACCCAAGTTTTCCCTACAGAAGGGTGGAACGGGAATGGGGACAAGGGCCTTTGTGTCACTAATGAGCTATTTCTTTTCTCAATTAAGCAAAGGTGTGTATGCTATAAAGAGTGCAAATGTTAGATGCTGTAAATGCAACAAGAAAAATTCCTGCAGCCCACCAGACATTAACAAAATTCAATCCCTGCTATTCTTCAAAGGAACCAAGGGCCCCATCTGCTGATGCTTAAATGAACTACAGTAGCAAACAGATTAAAAACAGCTCATGAGGAAGGGTAGCATCCAGCTAACTCTAACTAATGTCTAATAAAGGATCTGAAACTCTATAGGCCCTGAAGGAGTCAGGGAACCACTGTGACTTGGTACTCCTTACCCTCCCTTGTCTGGAGTCATAAATGTGGAACATTCTATGCAGTTAGGATTCATCTCACTTTATTTGAGTCTGCAGTACAGAGGCATCATGCACTGCCTTCTTGGGCCACCCTCAAGGCTGCCTTCACTGTCTACCACCTCCCTACCAGAACACGTGGCTGGAGAAATCACCCCTGTTCCTCCCAGTGATGACTGGAACTGACTGAAGGGCTATGTTAGTCGTGATTTTCATGATGATAAAAGCTATCCAGGGACTTCTCAACCAGGGACAGCCCCAGCACATGGGCTGGAATGCATTCTCTGGGTCTCCTTTTGTTGATCATTTTAGAGACTGAACACACTGCAAAGCATCTGAGAAATACCCAGGCTGGCTTTGCCTAATGAAGTTTCAGGCTCTGGTCACAGACGTACCAACTACCCACTCTTTGACCTTTTTACATGGAGTTCTGCTTACCTTCTAACTAAAAACCCAGAGTGCATGGTCCTTTATTTAAGCTCCTTTGTTTCTGGGCATAGCATTGACTATATCACCCTGAAGGGCAGAGAGAGAATCTTTAGAAGTTTTGTGTTAGGAACACAGTACATTGCATATCCTAAGTATTTGATAAAAACTAATTAAATCAGCACATCTTCAGACAAAGGAAGTGTCTCTCCTACAGTTAATTTCTTCATTTAATTTCTCCACTCTAAGTTGTGGAGAAATATATCTCTCTTATACCTATTTGAAATTTCATGAAGTTTATGATAGACACTGGCAAGCTAAACCCATTACATCAGTGGTTCTCAACCTTCCTACGGTTGTGACCTTTAACACAGTTCCTCCTGCTGTGGTGACCCCCAACTATAAACTTATTTTGTTGCTACTTCATAACTGTAATTTTGCTACTGTTATGGATCATAATATAAATATCTTGTGTGCAGAATATCTGTAATACGTGACTCCCAAAGAGGTTGCCACCCACAGGTTGAGAAGCAGTGTTTTACAGCTTTATTTAGACAACTTCTCCAGATACCTTAGGGATAGTGGTCTTCCTCCATGACAAACAAGCTGATGGGTACTTGGTCAAGATTCTCTGATCACTCCTAGAATAGATGTGAGTGTTCACATCAAGCTTTGACAGCTGCCTCCCCTGTAACATTGGTCACTGTGTAGAAAAGAGAAAAGAGGAAGGAGTGTTGGTTTGTTGTGGTACTATGGAGTTAAATGGCTATCACTGGCTCCTTTGGCTTTAAAGTTTAGGCTTTGGTGGGTTAACTACTTCCAGTCCCATTTCTATGACGATTCCCTAGTCTTTCTATCGAGAAACAGAAACCTGAGCTAGAGCAGTGGGATTAGAGGTTTGGAATACTTGGTGCTCTGCAGAAAACCCATGTTGATTTCTAGCACCGACACGGTGGCACACAACCAACTGCAAATCCATTTACATGTAACCAGATGCCTGCTTCTGGCCCCCAGTGGCACTGTACTAATGTGGTGCATAAGCATGCATGTAGGTGAACACTCATTCATGTAAAATACAAACAAAATAAGAGAAAGAAAGGAAGAAAAAAAAGGAAAGAAGTAGAGAAGAAAGGAAGGAAGTAGAGAAGAAAGGAAGGAAGGAAGGAAGGAAGGAAGGAAGGAAGGAAGGAAGGAAGGAAGGAAGGAAGGAAGGAAGGAAGGAAAGAAGGGGGAATTCATGAAGATCTGCCTATCTGCCTTCTGGGCTATTTTAAGCATTCATTTTGTATTGAAGTCAATGGCTGAACATTATCTGGCTGCCTTTCCACGTAAAAACCATCCCTCTCCAGTAGCCCATCTCCTTCCTTACAGAGCTCTGGACAATCAGCCATATATTTAATTTTTCTATGAACTTTTCTCCATGTCTTTCTTTAGGAGTGGCTCTTGATTAACTCAAGTTAATTATCGTGCCTCTTCCTCTTTTCCACAGTAGTGGCTCAGAAGCCGGCATATGACTGAATGTGGCCATTCATATATAAGGCATGTTTGCCAGGAATTGTAGGAAAGAGGATATTTCTAGCTGCTGTGGGAGTCATTTTAAAATAAGTTCCCTTTCTTGAACATGAAGCACGCAGCCTTTGTTGGATCAGCATGTGCCCATCTGTCTCGAGAGCAGATAGCCTTAGGGCGAGGCCAATGCTGGGAAAGCACAATGAGAAGAAAGGCAACCCATTTTTGGAGATGTTTTAAGAGGTCTACAGAACAAAAATTTTAGTCGTATGAAGTGGGAGATTTCTCATGCTGTTGAAGCCACTTTGATTTGGATTTTCTATTACCTGCATATAAAATCATGCTAGATAATGCCCAGGGCCTACTTCTGCTGATAGGAATCAAGAAGTTTTACACATACAGTATCCAATCAGAAATTTCATTTCTTTGGGAGATGAATCACCTGCAAACCTTACACAATATGATTCTGTTTAGATATTTCCATATCACTAAATTTATATTGTGGAACCATGTTCAGTCTATAATTCACCATGACCAATCTTTGTCTATCACTCTGGCCTAGGGTATATCATTCATTCATTCATTCATTCATTCATTCATTCATTCACTCAATTCTCTGAGTAGCTTGTTGACCAACTTAAATGATTACTGCTTTGCTATAGTTTTCTGATTCTCCAATATATTGAAGGGTATTTGCAGGGAATGAGAAACTTTTCCTTTCTAAGTTATTTGATTTGATGTGGAGATTTTAATTTTATTTATTCATTTGTGTGCATGGCTGTGAACACACATGAATATACATTCATGCCATGGGAAACATGGAGGTTAGTGGCAGCCCTGATATACTGAGAACTGTCTCTGTTTTTCTAACTTCAAAACACATAAAAAGCCTGAGCTGGTCTAGCCTAAGTGTTTTTGCCTTATTACATACAGTCTTACTACGTCCAGATTCATCTTCCTTATGGTATTAGATTTTCTAAGCATTATAACAATGGGCCTGGCCTTTCTTTATTCACACTAACAGAACTTAGTAATTCACATTCCAGGAATATTGATTAAATAATACACAGTTGATTCCCTGGGTATGTAGCTTCCTCCCTATGCCTCTTCTGACCCTTTTTTCTCTGCCTGCTTCAGTCCTGTCTACTGCTCTGATATAACCTTGGGTGTCATCCCCAGAGAGTTTCTCTGATCACTCCAGCCAATTCTGTGTCCTTAGTAATTCTGAACACCATTACACCCTAGCACTTACAAAGTAAATTGAACCAGACATAGCAACAAGGTGCCTGTGCATTACCTCTTCTATAGTCTCTGAAGAACAAACAGCTCTTAGACATGTTTTTACTGTGTGTCTTAATCCTTCTTTCACAGTTGATTGAGTTAAGGGTGACTACATATGGTTCAAGGGCAGACATGATCTGCTGAAAATCTTAGACTTGAACAGCTCAAACTTTGCATGTATTTTGAAGTTACAAATGCAGAGACAAATTAGAAACAACAGTGAGTTCTAAAACCCCATGTGTAAACACAGTTACAATTGGTTCCTGTCAGTTTAAATCTTTAACATCTCCTAAAGGACTATATGCTAAGGGCCTCTTGACCAGGCTGTGATGTTGTAACAGTTGATAGAATCCTAGTTGATGGATCAGTCAGGAACTTGCTTGGCACCTCTGTGTGAAGACCTGTGAGGGATCCCCTAGAACCCATTGTCAACAAAAATATTCTCCCAAAAGCTGGGCTCAACAGCACTGGAGAGACAGATACTATAGGATCCCCAAAACTATGGTGAAATATGATTGAGGAAGACACCTGCTACAAATTGCTGGCCTCCAGATATATGCACATGAGAGCAGATACACATGAACACAGACCCAGACACACAACAAAAGGAACCTCAATCACAAGACTAATGTTCCAGCAGTCAACCTGTAACCAAGGAGCAAAGTGACTAACAGGAGGGTAGCTTATAAATTGTGGATACACTGAATAGAAAGTTGACTCACACTGCCTGTTGGACAGACAACAGAAGATGTCATTGCTACTTGTTAATGGTGCAAAATTTAGAATTTAGATGAGTTTTGCATCTAATATTTCTCAGACTGCCATTGTCTGTGGGTAACATAGACATTGGAAAGTGACACTCTGGCAAAGGGACTGCTATTTACCTTTTTCAAATTGATTGAATAAAAACCAGTCATCATCCATCAAGATTAACACACCACTACATGTGATGAAAATCAGAAAAAGAAGTAAAATTCTTATTCTCAGAAACCTGTCTCCAGCATCAATTCTCTATAAAGCTTCATTAATACTCTGCTTCCTCATTTTCAACAAGTATTTTGAAGGTAATTTAATTACCTTACACCTTGCTCATAATAAAGGCTCCCTAAAATGGAGTATTAAAAAATTCCACAAATTCTAACTTCATTGTCCCAGTTAATCTAGTAAAGGCAGTGAAGTATTATCAACAACAGACTTCATTTTTTGACTGCTTCAGCCACAATAAAGAGATTATGAAAATTCTAAATGCCTTGCAACTTAAAGCATATAAACTCTATTTTTCAAACTATATGAATAGCTGGAAGAAGCAGCTAAGAGCAAAGGCAAGCAGGGAATTGTAGAATAAAACTTTCATAAAGTCTCCATGATGTCTAGCGAGGAAGTCTCAGGGCTGACTGTTCGGATGATTTAAAACCTTAAACACCATTTTGTTGACACATAATTCTTTTATATATTTTCAGTATATAAATTGTAAGCTCCTCTAAAGGAAACACAGTTTTTCACAGCAAAAACAAAGGAGAAAAAAAGCATCCAACTCTTATTATATTTTAAGCACTAGATAACTTTGCAAGCAAGTATCTGAGTTTAGGGAATTGTGTAGGTCAGCACTCTGTAATGCATGCAGCAGACAGATGGCTAGGCAGCCTTTCTATTGACACATACCCAACCGTTTTCACGTTTAATATTTTTTTCTTGTAGTTGCTAATGTGCCTCGAAAATATGGAAATGTGAAAACCAATAGATTCCATGGCTATAAATTGGATGATGCAGACAAGCCTTGCATTTCTTCCTTTGGGCCTTTGGAAAGCCTGAACAACAGCCAATGGATCTTTGGTTCTTTGGTGGAAGCAGGTCTGATTCATGACCTTATTTTCACTAACATAATAGCTGGATGGAAGTGAGGCCTTTCCCTTCATTAAATTAAGGAAAGAAGTGGTGCTCAGTATGCATGTATTTGATGTGTATTGAATAAGGAAATGAAATATGAAAGAAGTACTGAGGGATAGAAGGGTAGGTATGGATGGCATTGAGGCTACAGGGTTTTTATAGACTTCCTGAGGTTTATATTGGAGACATCTTGACTATTGCCTTGGTGCTTTGGATCATGTGAAAAGAGTAATTAGTTTCTCCTGAGATTATGTAAGGTTGTGTTAAGAAATCAGTTCATCTTATATATGTGTCCATGTATTCAACAAACAGCTGCTGAGATTTAATCATGTTCCAAGCATGACTATAGGTATAGGGGACTATGACAATTTGTCTTAAATGTCAATCTGAACATACATACATGCATACATGCTTACATATACATATGCATGCATGCACACACACACACACGTACATTCTGCAAGTTCTCTTTCTCTATAGAACTTTGATGAATGGAGGCATCTATCGGTGAGCAAATGAGATACTATCTTCAAGTAGATTGTATTCTAGGGGAGAAAGACAATAAACAGAGAAACACATGGTCATTTCATTTATTTTCTAGTAGCCCTAAATCCTGTGAAGAACAATAGAACACAGCAAGTGGCAAAGAGTGATGGGAGCTGTGATTTCAGATGTGGCCAAGGAGAGCAGAGATAAGAATAGAGTGTTAGAAGGAGCCATGGTGGATCTGTGAAAAATCATCGAAGACTCGATGCAGATGATCCTCGTGGAGCATGGGATCTGCCTCTCAGTGACAGCTCTCAGTGGTCAGCTTGAGGACAGTGGGAAAATAGCAGGAAGCTAGAATCCAGGAGGCCAAGGTATCACCTTAGAGGTTATATGATCCGTTGTGTAAAATCAACATAATAGGTAGCCAGACATTGTTTTCTAGCTAGAATTTATAAACTTGAGAATGAACAGTCTACACCACATGCCTCAAACACAGTTCATCTTATCCACCTCTGGCTCTCAGCAACAACGTTTTAAACAGTCCCACAAAGGCTACATGCAAGGGAAGTTAGGAATTTTTCCTCAACCGTATAAATCTACCAAAGATTTATCAACCCTAATTATGGACCTTAAACACCATACCTTCCCATCAATAAAGGTTTGTCTCAGTGAAATTAAGGAAGGCACCAGGATCAATCCATTAACCACCCCAGTTCTCAGAAATTCAAGGTGGAACAATTTGGCCTATATCAGATCAATTAAAACTGAGACCCTGGGGTGGTCATTGCATCTAACTTGAAAAGAATTTTTCAGATCTAATTTAATAAAGCATACACTGGATGATGAATCCCATTTTGAAGACAGTAACTTTCCTGCCTTCAAATATACGCATTGTAATCTCTAATAAAGTGTTACTAGGTTTTTTTCATGACAAAGATATATTGATAATTATAATGAATTCATAAGTTTAAAAAGGATTAAATTTTGTAAAATTTCTCAAAGTGAGACATTTCCAATGGCATAAATTCTTGTGTGTGTCATGACAGAACATAACTAGGACTTCAAATTTTCCCTTGGAAGAGGATCTAGGTTAATGGCAGAGCATGCACAGAGCTCTGGGTTGCCCATGTTGCCTGGTGTGACTTTACTTCAGTCTTGGTTCTGGGCTCACCATGTACATTATTTGTAATACGTATGCCATCACAGCAACTGATGCCAAGAAATAGCACCTGCAACACCTTTGCTCAGATTTCTGCTATGAACTAAGTATTTTGGTGTACACATGGAAATTTCTGCTCTTACAGAAACGTGATAGCTTAATTAAGAAACAGAAAGACTTCAGTATTTTCTTACTGTCACTCCTTAGCATGTAAATATCATATCAGTAGGTCTTTGAATTGTATGGTGTTACAGATTTGATTTCAAAAATTGCTATTTGGGTTGATGGCTTGAATTTCAGAAGAGATTGTTAGATGAATCTCAGTTTAGGATTAGCACAGAACTCTCAGCAATGTCTTAGATGGCCCTAAACAAACATCTGCCGTTATTTTATATTAAGCATTTGTGTGAAGCTGCATTGCTGGCGTCAATGATTTTAAAAACCAAACTGTGGATCAGCTTCGAAAAACACTGAAGATCTCTGTATCTTATAATAAAATATCACTTTTTGCAGATGATATGATAGTATACATAAGTGACCCTAAAAATTCTACCAGAGAACTCCTAAACCTGATAAACAGCTTCGGTGAAGTAGCTGGATATAAAATAAACTCAAACAAGTCAATGGCCTTTCTCTATACAAAGAATAAACAGGCTGAGAAAGAAATTAGGGAAACAACACCCTTCTCAATAGTCACAAATAATATAAAATATCTTGGCGTGACTCTAACTAAGGAGGTGAAAGATCTGTGTGATAAAAACTTCAAATCTCTGAAGAAAAAAATTAAAGAAGATCTCAGAAGATGGAAAGATCTCCCATGCTCATGGATTGGCAGGATCAACATTGTAAAAATGGCTATCTTGCCAAAAGCAATCTACAGATTCAATGCAATCCCCATCAAAATTCCAACTCAATTCTTCAACGAATTAGAAAGAGCAATCTGCAAATTCATCTGGAATAACAAAAAACCTAGGATAGCAAAAACTCTTCTCAAGGATAAAAGAACCTCTGGTGGAATCACCATGCCTGACCTAAAGCTTTACTACAGAGCAATTGTGATAAAAACTGCATGGTACTGGTATAGAGACAGACAAGTAGACCAGTGGAATAGAATTGAAGACCCAGAAATGAACCCACACACCTATGGTCACTTGATCTTCGACAAGGGAGCTAAAACCATCCAGTGGAAGAAAGACAGCATTTTCAACAAATGGTGCTGGCACAACTGGTTGTTATCGTGTAGAAGAATGCGAATCGATCCATACTTATCTCCTTGTACTAAGGTCAAATCTAAGTGGATCAAGGAACTTCACATAAAACCAGAGACACTGAAACTTATAGAGGAGAAAGTGGGGAAAAGCCTTGAAGATATGGGCACAGGGGAAAAATTCCTGAACAGAACAGCAATGGCTTGTACTGTAAGATCGAGAATTGACAAATGGGACCTAATGAAACTCCAAAGTTTCTGCAAGGCAAAAGACACCGTCAATAAGACAAAAAGACCACCAACAGATTGGGAAAGGATCTTTACCTATCCTAAATCAGATAGGGGACTAATATCCAACATATATAAAGAACTCAAGGAGGTGGACTTCAGAAAATCAAATAACCCCATTAAAAAATGGGGCTCAGAACTGAACAAAGAATTCTCACCTGAGGAATACCGAATGGCAGAGAAGCACCTGAAAAAATGTTCAACATCCTTAATCATCAGGGAAATGCAAATCAAAACAACCCTGAGATTCCACCTCACACCAGTCAGAATGGCTAAGATCAAAAATTCAGGTGACAGCAGATGCTGGCGAGGATGTAGAGAAAGAGGAACACTCCTCCATTGTTGGTGGGATTGCAGGCTTGTACAACCACTCTGGAAATCAGTCTGGCGGTTCCTCAGAAAATTGGACATAGTACTACCGGAGGATCCAGCAATACCTCTCCTGGGCATATATCCAGAAGATGCCCCAACTGGTAAGAAGGACACATGTTCCACTATGTTCATAGCAGCCTTATTTATAATAGCCAGAAGCTGGAAAGAACCCAGATGCCCCTCAACTGAGGAATGGATACAGAAAATGTGGTACATCTACACAATGGAGTACTACTCAGCTATTAAAAAGAATGAATTTATGAAATTCCTAGCCAAATGGATGGACCTGGAGGGCATCATCCTGAGTGAGGTAACACATTCACAAAGGAACTCACACAATATGTACTCACTGATAAGTGGATATTAGCCCCAAACCTAGGATACCCAAGATATAAGATACAATTTGCTAAACACATGAAACTCAAGAAGAATGAAGACTGAAGTGTGGACACTATGCCCCTCCTTAGAAGTGGGAACAAAACACCCATGGAAGGAGTTACAGAGACAAAGTTTGGAGCTGAGATGAAAGGATGGACCATGTAGAGACTGCCATATCCAGTGATCCACCCCATAATCAGCATCCAAACGCTGACACCATTGCATACACTAGCAAGATTTTATTGAAAGGACCCAGATGTAGCTGTCTCTTGTAAGACTAGGCCGGGGCCTAGCAAACACAGAAGTGGATGCTCACAGTAAGCTAATGGATGGATCACAGGGCTCCCAATGGAGGAGCTAGAGAAAGTACCCAAGGAGCTAAAGGGATCTGCAACCCTATAGGTGGAACAACATTATGAACTAACCAGTACCCCGGAGCTCTTGACTCTAGCTGCATATGTATCAAAAGATGGCCTAGTCGGCCATCACTGGAAAGAGAGGCCCATTGGACACGCAAACTTTATATGCCCCAGTACAGGGGAACGCCAGGGCCAAAAAGGGAGAGTGGGTGGGTAGGGGAGTGGGGGTGGGTGGGTATGGGGAACTTTTGGTATAGCATTGGAAATGTAAATGAGCTAAATACCTAATAAAAAATGGAAAAAAATAAAATAAACATCCAGCAGAGATTTAATTCTTTTATAGTTCTTTATCTTTTTCTCCCCAGCAATCTGTCCTCACCTGGGGCTCTTCCATCTGCTTCAGGAAATCTGAGTGTCATAACTGACTGTACAAGATGTCCTTGCCATTACGGCCACAGAGCCCTTGATTTGCTGACAACATAGTGAAAAGTGCCACTTTATTATAGAGGGGTCATATCTTAGCCAATTACATTAGCACTCACACCATTTCCAACAAGGTTACATGGTCCACACTGGACATGCACCTAAATGGCAGAACATATGATTTCCATGCATAGCTCCTGCATTTGATCCTGAATATGGTGTCTTCATTTTTAATGAAAGGGGGAGGGAACTATATGTAGAGGCACACACACAAATGAGGAGAGCCCTGTGTGAGAATTAGAAGCATTTTTCTACTCTATTACCAGAAACCAGGAACATGGCCTGGAACAGATCTTCTCCTAACGCCATCAAGAACAGGACTCCAGACTCCAGATTGTGAGAAAATAAATTTCTGTTGTTTGAACCATTACTCAGAACTGTCTTGCATTCTTCCTTGACGTTGTCTTCCCAATCTTTAACCACCTTATGTCTGTCTTAACCCTAAGAACGCATATGTGTCTGTTTAGATGTCCTCTTTACTTTCATTGAGATCCTTCTCAGCCTCTTCTCGTATAGTGTGGTATTCTCTTGTGTGTCTTCCTGAACTTTGCCAATTCTGCAGACATTTTTCCATTTTGCTTCTAAATGACTCTCCCAAAATAGAATTTGGATTGTTTTCTCATATCTGATCGAAAGCCTCCAACAACTCAAGGTGCAAATGCTAGATTCTGTGGCATAGCTCTTGGGATCATCATAAGCCAGATCCAACCGTAATTTTCACCTTGATATCTATTTTGCTTTTCTATTTTATGCCTTTTAAATACAAGAAGACCCTCTATTTAAAAAAAATGGACTCTATGATCTGTCCATCTGTCATGCTTCTGACTGTCTGACTGATCCATTCAATATAACGGCACTTAGATCCCCTCTTCTTCAAAGCCTTTCTGAATCGTGACCTGCCTCTATCCAATAGTGCGCCGTTTTTCCAATGACAAGCTCAAATGAAGTATATGTCAAGGATAGAGAGGAAGCTCAGTTTTTGTCCGTAATTTTGAAGTAATATAAAGAGCAAAAGCAAAGAAAAAAGACTAGCCTCAAATGAGGGAACATATGGGCTTAAAGCTACAGTGACAAAGGGGAGAATAGAGTTGGGAGGAGATTGGGGTTTGGGCTCTGTGGTAGAACCATCTTTGCAGATTCTTGAATGGCTACTGTTAGGTTCAAATTCTTCATTGCCTTTGTGCTTTGCCTCATGGTCAAGGATCTTAACAGAAATATAGATAAATATTGTGTTCAACGTCAGTTCTAATATCCAAAATATATGGATGTGTTTGAATACAATAAATAGTGAAGAAGATAGTGCCGAACCAAAAGTTGGGGCAAAGCATTTGCTAGATTTTTTTTCCTAAGACTGTGTGCATGCAATTTTTACTACCAGATGCTTCGGAAGGAAAGAAAATTATAATTCCAACTGGTCAGTGGTCAGAAGGTAGAATTCAAAACATTCTACCACATGGATAAACAAGAAAATAATTAGAAATCAAAATGTTAGAGAATTCTGCAGTGAGCATGAATGTAATCCACAGGATAAACAAGACTTGGTTGACATTTGACTGAATAAATTAAAACCCAAAGTAATTTGAATAAAAATTCAAGACATGTATTAGAGAAGTTCAGGGTAGGAGACAAAAGATGAAATCTACCTTTGCCATTCAAGCTCTATTGGCATAGGCAGGCCTGGAAAGAAAGGTCAAAGGGCTTCTCTTTTTATTGCATGGTCCTATAACAGGGAGGGCTGAACTTGGTTGTTTCCAGGCTATAACTTGACTCTTGAAAAACCCATTAAGCTAAAATGTGTACATTCAAGGCAGTGTGAGAGTGAAATTACCATACTGACAGCAAATAAAACGTCAATCCAAACCATCTACCTTGTCTCATGTTTCCTTGAAGTAAGATTAATAATAACAAACCAAAGACATTCTCCTAGACTTTCATTACAATCTGTAAAAAAAATTACCAATAATGATCTAAACAGCTATGATGAGGGATGTTTGACTGTCACATTTGTGGTCATATAAACACATGCACACATACACACATACACACACACACACACACACACACACACGTACGCATGACCACACACTCACTGGGTTTAGCTGGGTAAGATGGATTTTATTCCCATGAGGGTTACAGGACTGACTATTGTTGGTCCATTTTTGCCCTATGGGAAATATTTTCTACAACATGATGGTTCCATGAGCCTTTTTAGGAGGCTGGGCTTTCAAAGTCCATCTTTTCACGAAATTCTGGTCACTCACAAAGCTGATTTCCACACTTAAAATATTTACTGCATTTTACAATATATGTAAAATGCTTCCAGGAAGCTCAAAAAACCCCATAAGCTGATGGTTACATTACTGAGGTGACCGCAGGCTTAGGACTCTAGCTTACCAAGAATCCTCTCAATCATGTAACAATAGCAGCATGGAAAAAATTCTGATGGGAGAAAATACAGGATAGAAGGTTCATCCTAGGGTCCAGGGATGGATCCACAACTGAGCGATAATACAGAGTGAATAAGCCCATTGCCTAATACATCAAATCCATCAAGAAAAATAATTATACCCATATCAATTATCAGTCTATTAGAAATAAATACCAAGTAGAAGGATACCATCCAAAGGTGATTGTCTAGTGCTTTCAAAATAAATGTCTTATCTATGCCTTGGCATTTTCTGTGCCATCAAAAGGCCATTATCCTATGACAGTTCCATTTCACAGACATTAACATTAGATACCGGTTCTTTCTAAAGGCCCCTTTACAATGCTTTGTCTCATATGGTGGGTTTGCCAAATGTTCTTCACATTTCATTAATAAATTGACCCCCACAAATCCCTTAGGATTCTAGGGGAAATTAAGTTTCATTCTATCTTCCTCTTCTATTCTAATTAATACTCTTAACAATGAAAAGATGCTATCAATGGATCAATCAAGTCTAGTAAATTAAGCAGCACTGTTTAAATGAAGTGATGTTAAATGGAGAGAGTATCTCAATAGTGGAGCTATGTGCCATATTAAGCATCATACCAACTCTTATGCCAAGGACTTTACATGTCTTTTTTTTTAAGTTGTTTTTTTCTGCATGCAAAATAATCCTGTAAGTGTTATTTGTTCATGTTAAAATTGAGGGAACTAAGACTTGAAGATGCTAAGTGAATTCAGTAAGTCTTTTGGACTTCAACGCTTTGGGTTATAAGCCAACGTTTATAAGCATCTTGGTCTACTGAATTGCACAGGTATTATCTAGAAGGACTAGGCTCAGGCATACCATATAGTCTTCCTGTACCTCAGTTTTCTGTTAGTGGAAGTTAAAATAGTAGATTGCTCACAGAACTACTTTAGATGAGCAAACCCTTTAAAGTATATCAAAAGACCATGTAGACTGGAAGATATATCTTTAGGCTATGACTAAATTGAATGGCAAAGAAAAGGAAAGAAAATGTCTCATTAGTTTTCCATGCTTACAGATAGCAAAAACAAGCCAAGAAAGAAGAATCAATAGTGGTTAAGAGGTGGAAGAATGAAGGAAACCTGTCTGACCCAACCCACTGCTTTCTAGCAGGTAGTCAAAGGCTTTCAAGACAAGGGAAGAAATCTGACCTCTTACGAATGGAATACTTGTATGGCAATAGTAGTATACACCTTTAATCCCAGCACTCAGAAGACGGACAAGCAAATCTCTGATATCTAGATAAGTCTGATGTACAGAGTGAGTTTCACGACAGCCAAGGTTATATATCTTGACTTGAGAAACCCTGTCATGAAAAACTTAAAAAGGAACACTTTAGGAGGTTGAGGTTGTCCACATCTTGTTGCAGAACTCATGATACAGACACAAGAGGATGGTTGCAAATTCAAGGCTAGCCTGGTCTACACAGAGAGTTCAAGGTCAACCAATACACATATCAAGGCCCTATCTCAAAAAAAGAAAAAAAGGAAATAACAATGAATTGGAATCAAATGGGGGCTGATATATAGCCATAGAGAAAATGAATGAAAAGAGAATGCTCAACTTCTATACACATTCCTTCCTTGGTTCCTCCTTAAACAAAAGCCTGAAACATCAAAATGGTTCCTCCTCAGGAGACATAAACCTCCCACAGCAATGTTTATCTCTCTTCTCTTAATGTGCTTCATCAGTGTCCCGCACTGTGGTGACCACCCAATGGGAAATACAAACCCCCTGAATGTTCAAGTATTTCTACTACTTTGCTCAAAGGCTGTATCAATATTATTTCTTTTTGTAATTATAATATTAAAATCTGAGGTCCATTTCTTGTTGTATTTTAATTAATCTTTGAACACAAATCTCTTTGTAGAAAGATCTAAGATAAATGCCTTCCATTACAATTTAGAAAAATACCACCTTGTGATTCTGAAAACTTGATTTATACATAGTACTAAGAATTATTTGTTTCATAGGCTAAAGACTCCTGCACAACGCTGTACCTACAGTGCTGGGCATATAGTAAAATGATGGCGTGTGGAAGGCAGATGATCATATTTAAACAAGATCTACAAGAAATCAGCCCAATTTCCCCAATGTCAGTGTTAAGCCCAAAGAAAAGTGTATGATAGAGTAATGGATCTTCATATGGAAAAGGACACAAAACAAAAAAGAAGGGGAGGAGGGAGAGAAGTTCAGAGTGGGAAGAAGAAAGCATTTGATTACACTTTAACTCCAAGTCCTTTATTCCTAGCTACTTCTTCTTCACCTATACTTCTGTACAAATGATTCTGAAAAAAAAAATAACCTGATACCATCAAATTGCATTAAAACTCTAGACTGACAATTGAAGACAATGATATTCACAGTGAAGGTTGCTTCTCAGTCCTCTTAATCATCCGTTATATCCTGACATTCTAGGGGTCTCAGAAGAGTGAATGACAAACAACGTTCCATATGTGCAGATAAAGCTACCTGCAGCAAGGGTAAGTGACAACTGAAGCACTCTGGCTCACAGTGATGAATAGCATCACTTTAGTGACCAACCTTATGAATAAAGTCACACACATACACACAAGCACACACATGCACACACACACATACATGCACTCATACATATACACACATACATACACCCATGCACACATACACTCACATTCATGCACACACACATGCACATACACACGCACACATATATACAAACATGCGCACACCCACACATACATAAACAAACAAACACAGTGGCATATGTACATGTGCATTCACATATACAAATAAGTAGGCTCCTTTGAATGGTTGTCCCAGCGACACTACACTGTCTTCACCCTCCTGAGGGGGCTGCTCCCTGTTTCTTCATCAAGCAAGTTTATCTGCTAGTTTTGCCCACCCACATGTCTGGATTATCTCCTGTGAATTTCCTAAACCAGAATCTAACACACAGTCTTTCCTTCCCTCTCCCACTCGATCAGGGGACAATTACTGAACTAATCCACATTAACTATAATATAATTTTTTTAATTAACTTCCCAAGACACCTTAGTTCTAAGCTAGATATAAATGAGCTTTCTCTGCCTCTGGAATATCAACTCCCTCCAAGTGCAGAAGTATTTCAGAAGAGAAACTATACAAGCAGCTGCCAGCATAGACACTGTGCTGGGTTTTCTGCAACACACACACACACACACACACACACACACACACACACACACACATCCCAAATATACATAATGTTTAACAAACCTACAGACTGTGGAACACTCAGGCAGGGCAGCACACATATCCAAAAGCAAAGGAATTTAAACCCTATCTATCAGTATACATGAAAATAGGTTGATTTGGGTTCATGTGTAGTTTTCCATTCCAATATTAGAGTCAATTAGATGTGTTTTGTGTTTGAAAACAGTAGCATTTGCCATTGTTAGGAATCTAGAAGATTTTCTGTATATGGCACCTCTCTATCACATTTTATTGTAAATACTGAGTCATGAAAGGGTAAATTCTCTCCTAGATCCACACTGGGGATTTATGTGTATGTACCTGGTACCAGAATGTCTACAACGAAATGATAAGGAAATTGTCAGATCTAAATGCATCCTCAACCACTGTAAGAAATTATACCAAACAAACTAAAATATAGTCAAGTCCTTTCGGGAAAATATTTTAAAAGAAAGTTGTGCTTTATTTAATGAGAGCAGCGTTTTGCTACAAAGAGAATCATTTTTATGCTCTAACAACCAAATATTTTCTGTTCTATGCATGTGTGACATGAATGCACAATTTGGGGCAGTAATTCAGAGTCAAGTCACTACTATTCAGCATCGTTCTTTATCCTAACACCGCACCCTTTCTTAATCACCCTGTATGTAGCTGCTCATATAAATTCTGTAACTGAAAAGGGAAGGAGGAAATCTAACAGAAAATTTCTTGCCAGATGGAGAAAATTGAAACATTACCCTTGTTTCTTTGCCAGCATAGATCCATTTTGACAAGCTGGAAATGATTTATGGGGAAAAAAGCATATTTACACTGGCAGAGATGTTATTAATTGCCATACAATGTTCACGTTTTTGCATTGCTGCGTATATGATTCCTTATTGAGGCTTACATATACAGTCCAAATATGTGGCTTTTCTGCATGCTGATTATTGTGTGACACACAAACTTACAATACATGATGCCTGCCATAAATTTCACTTAAACCTTCAGTGACAATTCTGCAGTGAAGACAAGACAAAATGGAAAACCTGCAAAGAGCACAGAAAGAAAACAAGTCCTTATGAGTGTCTGTACACACACAGGCACACACACTGGGTTGCAGCCAGCTTTAAAGGATTGTGTACAGTATATGGGAGTTGATGAATAATATAACACTCTCAATGCATAAAATATGACTTTTATTATATGAAACCACAGCTAAAGACGATCTCAAATGTTGGAAAACAAAAAATATTAAAGCAATATATAATTTCCAAATCGGAGGATTTTGCATCATAAAACTCTCCCAGACTTGCTAACATCTACAGGAGAAGTTTGAAAGTATTCTATCTAGGAAGCTTATTTTAAATTGTTCTGAAATTGATAATACCTTTGGAGAAGAAATTTCCTCACATACATGTGTAGTTGTAGGAAAAAGAAAAATTAGGCTATTTAGTGAAAATAAAAGCAATTGCAGTAATGACAGGGAAATTAATCACACGTACTGACCATTAGCTGTCTACCTGCTTATTGCTCTTACAATACTGTCAGCTCCTCACGCTAATGTAGATGGATATATTTATTACTACCTGCAATTTCAGATTTTAATCTCATATTAGAAAGATGTTCTCATATAACAGCTACTTTGTCTGGGAATCATTTATAGTGCATCTGTGTCCACTGAGGACATTCTAAGATAGCCTTATTTCTACATGTGGAAATTAATTTTGAAGGTCTCAATTTCAGACAGTCATCTCAGCATTCCTACACGCAGTTGTACACGGTTGCTCCCTTTGGTTTAATGCCTTTAGTAGCACCGTCTCTCTGCAATTAGTTTAACGCTCCTTAAATGTAAATCAGATGTAAGTCTCTATAAACACTCACTCTCTATAGTGTTGTGTAGTGCATTTCCATTGTATTGGGTTACTTTGGGAGGCAAATGATTGTAAATATGAAACAAAAGCATGGGTGTGTGCCAATACTATAATTTAGCTGTTTACAATTTACCCAACTCCATCTTGGCTGGGGGGAAATAGGTTCAATGTGTTCATTTGAAATTAGGTCATAAATAAGGATTTGCTGTGGATGATTAATGAGGATAGTCCAGCTTACATCAGATGCATCCCCTGAGGTCAACCTGTCCCACTGGGAAGTTGGGCATTTGCCCAGGGACCCTCTTGTGGTGGTCTTTTCTGTTACTGAGACAGACCATGCAATTAGCAAACCAGAACTGTCCCACTGCAAAGCACTGCATTCAAGATACTGCTGTCACCTCCTCTTGCCTTAAAAGTCCCATGATTCCAAGCCTTTCTTGGCTTTATAGGTTCACAGATCTGCACATGTCATGGGCAGGGGAAACTTTTATTAGCATGTAGTCTGTAGCCAACACAACGCTAAATGTCACAGGATGGTAAAGATCATAACAAAACACACTTTTTCTACTATTGTTTTAGTGAGTTAATAATTTCAACTGTGTTTAAAACATGGACACATATCAAGAATATATTTGCTTTATGGCAAGGTTTTTTTTTAACCAAAGGTTACAAGACAGGCTTTGAGAGTGTTAAGTTGAAATGGCTGCAAATACATACATCTCTGTTCAAATGACTTAATTATGATGCACAGGTAGGAAAATATGCTTATCTCCATCTCCTAGCTATACAAGTATTGATATGTGATAGGCATTCAACAGTTATGTGCTGGACTCAGCTCCACTCGATAAACTTCTGAAATGAATGTCCAGCCAACTCCTGAGCCAACAGAAACATAAAGTCTGATCACGTAAGATCAGCTAATCAGGCACATTACTCTCAGGAATAAGTACTTTATTTCATCTGAGCATGTCTCCAACAACAGTAATGGTACAGAAACATATCCAAAGGCCTGGAGTGTGGAGCAAGTACATAGCGTGTCACAGCGCCATCATGACAGGGAGCAACAACAGCCACCAGGGGTAGGAAACGTTAGCACTGCTAATGTGGAAAGGAACCACTAGACATGTTTCAGTATTTTGCAGTGAGATGTGGAAGAGACACATGAGAGGCATTTACCCATCATGTTTGGGTCCCTGGCCAAGAGGCAAGTGCCTCCCCCATGGGACAATAATTCCATTATTGGCATGAATTACTGAAGGGAGATGCAGAACACCTTTGCTCTGTGTCTAGACACTGGGTAGTAGACATGAGACCCCACCTTGGCATAGAGATGGAAGAGCTCCTGCTGACTGCTGGCAGAGTTTGAAAATGGAGAGCCCAGATCCATAGACGTAAGTGATCCCTGGGAGCAGGGGCCGTTAGAGCTTCCCACGTTGTGGCATTTTTCTGTAATTTGTTACCAAGTACCTTCTCTCTATGTCTTAAGCCTAGTTTTAAAATACTCGATAGCTATGTTCTAAAATCCCTGCTATTCTAACATGCATGCTCTCTGCTTCAACTCAATAGAACTGTTCCCTGTCACCTTTAACTAGGAACTATGACCAGGACAAGAACTAATTCAAATGCCCATGAATAGTTTTACAAATTGTAGGTTGTGGCTTTTTACACATTTTCCCACTCGTTCCACCCTTTTATCTATGACATTTTTATACACACTTCAAGTATATCAGTGTACGGAAAACTATAAACAAATCAAACATCTACTGATAATGAATCATAAATAAATTTCTTTCAAAAGAACTGTTGAATACATATGCAATTTTACCATCTATTAAAGACAGAAGACAGATGTACACTAATGAGACAGTTGTGCTTGTTTGTCTAACACAGTGGTCCTCAGCCTTCCTAATGCTATGATCCTTTAATACAGTTCCCCAAATTGTGGTAGCCACCCCCACAACCATAAATTATTTTCATTGCTATTTTATAACTGTAATTTTGCTACAGCAATGAATTGTAAAGCGATGATCTGTTTTCTGGTGGTCTTAGGTGACCCCTGTGAAAGGGTCATGACCCCCAAAGAGTCTAACACAATACAATTTGAAGATATACTAACTTGATTCATGCTTAGGCATAAGAGTGGAATGTTCTTAGAAGTCTTTGTTTCCCATAATTTAACTGTTATGTTCCTGTAAGAGCAGAGAATTTTGTGTGGAGAGTAAAATCTTTGCAATTCATAATACATAATAGTTTGAACTCTGAGCGGAGTGAGATTAGTTGGTATGACAGCATGCTCCATGCAAATTGCATGTTATGTGTTTAGAACCAAGGATACAGTGAAACTGTGCAATTCAGTGTAGGCCAGCACTGCCAGAAACATTTTTTTACTTCTTTAGACATTTGATTTCAAATTAATTTCTGATGTGGTACATTCAGAGGCATCTTGCTAATGCCAACTTTTCAGAAACCCCATATTCATGGCTCCACATGGGGCTGTAACCCGGTTTACCATGCTTGGGTCTGGATCATCCAAGTCAGAAATCCTGACCACATGACCTTGACACTACTTGCTCTCAAGTCCCTACAAAGAGTGGCAAATCTCTGAGAGAATGGTAGAAGTCCTCTTACACGATGGAGATACAACACTTAGAAGGGCTCACAGGGTACTTGCCAGCTCATCTATTACCACTGGCTGTTGTTAATGAGGAGGACTAAAAAGCAAAACTTCAAGACCCCATGACAGTAATTTTATCCTGTGCATGTTGCATGTCTCACCAATACACCTCTTCACCATCTGAGATCTTTTGCTCATATTTCAACAGCTTGTTTGATGTGCTGGATCTAAGGGAGGGTTTTCGGGAATGGCTGTATACACACATGAATCTATTTATCTCACATTTGGTTTTACATGGAACTAGAAAAGAGATATTGACCTCTACCTTCAATCTTCTTACATTCTCGTACTTCACAATCATACCGAAGACTAGGATGAGATAAGAAACATATTCCTTATGTATCCCCTCAATGTTGTGCATAACATATTAAATATATTCTAACTGATTGATGGCCGGTATTTAATTTGATTACTAGAGCCATCTGGGCCACTGAAGTCATATAGTTTGTACCCAACCATCCGGAACTCTCCCTGACCCCAGTCTGGTTCCTATTAGCCAGCACTGGTCGCACAAACCACAAAGTCTTCCAGCGATGTTATGATATGGCTTATAATGATCTACCTGACTCAGGGGGAGAGAACTCAGTTCAGATTCTACTCTAAACTCCTGTGCTACGCGGTTCTAATGCAGGGACTTCTGAGCAGGGCTACCCAGACATCATAATGATTTTCCCAAGGAGTTTCAAGATGATGCTCCTTGTATCCTGGACAGCTGGGAGACTTACTCTTCCAAGTTTCTCAAGAAAGAGTGAAAGGGTGAGAGGGAGTTATGTCTTTTCTCCTGTAGGTGAACCCTGCCCCTGAATCCTCTCAGCATCCATTTTATTACTGTCCAAGTTCCCAAAGGCACTGGTGAATATGTGATTGAAGGATTTCCTACTGCCTTAAGTATGATAAATCTAACTTCCTTTATTATCTAGCAAGACATGTGGGTTATTTTTTTTTCCTTCTTCAATCTAAGACATCTGGTTAAAGCCAAAGCCAATTTCCTGATATTTGTTTTTTTCTGTGTCAAATTGAAAATGGGTGGGCCAAACACCAAAATGCCTACATAAAGGCTGTCTCCAAGTCTAGTGCCCATAAGAAAATCTTGAATGTTTAAAACACACAATTGGTCTTATCTTTAAGTCAAGTATGTATTTCATGTTTTCCGAGCCTTCAAATTGATTACAGCAAAAAAATCTTCCATCTGTCCAATGCAATGTCCATATTGAGGGACTTCTGCCACCACCACCACCACCACCACTGGCACCAGCACCCGCACCACCAGCAGCAGCACCACCACCATTACCACCACTACCATCTCCACTAGCACTAGCACCAGCACCACCACCAGCAGCAGCAGCAGCAACACCACCAATAGCACCACTACCCCTCTGAAATGGTCTACCTCTGCCATTTTGTCCTTAAACCTCTAAGAGACAGATGGAGGAAAGAAACGATCTCATGTTCTTCAGATCTGAACCCTGACAATGAGAAGGCAATGAGAATGATAAACATTAACAGTTTCTAGTCATCTTTCTCTGTTTGAGTTAAGCTATTCCTGTGTTCCATTACCATGGTTGCCCTTTGGCCAAAGTGATTTTCACCATCCATTGTAATTATAGTCTTCTTGCCTATTTTCCCATGAAACTGTATGACTATTGTCAATTATAATCTCCTTGCCACCCAGTATGTAACCTAAATGAATAAAGATTATGGTAGACTGTACCAACCAAGCATAATTTTCTCTCATATGTTTATACACTGTCCTCACCTTGAGAGCATGATGCTGATGGGACTACCATGAAGCATTTCAGTCTGAGTTTATAGCATTTTCTCTTCATGTGTGAGACCCTAGGCAACTCTTTTTAAAGATCTTTAAACACAGGAGTCCTTAGGAATGAAGGTATACCATAGGAATGTCAATAGTGCCTAAGGATTCTCTGCAGTAAGAATGTAGCTATGTAAGGCCACCTGAGATCATCCAATCTCTACTGAGACATCATGTGTGATGTTACCACATGAAATCCCCAGGTGGAGGCCCATACCTAAACATGATAAAAGCAATCTACAGCAAACCAGTAGCCAACATCAAAGTAAATGGAGAGAAGCTGGAAGCAATCCCACTACAATCAGGGACTAGACAAGGCTGCCCACTTTCTCCCTACCTTTTCAACATAGTACTTGAAGTATTAGCCAGAGCAATTCAACAACAAAAGGAGATCAAGGGGATAAAAATTGGAAAAGAGGAAGTCAAAATATCACTTTTTGCAGATGATATGATAGTATATATAAGTGACCCTAAAAATTCCACCAGAGAACTCCTAAACCTGATAAACAGCTTCGGTGAAGTAGCTGGATATAAAATAAACTCAAACAAGTCAATGGCCTTTCTCTATACAAAGAATAAACAGGCTGAGAAAGAAATTAGGGAAACAACACCCTTCTCAATAGTCACAAATAATAAAAAATATCTCGGCGTGACTCTAACTAAGGAAGTGAAAGATCTGTATGATAAACACTTCAAGTCTCTGAAGAAAGAAATTAAAGAAGATCTCAGAAGATGGAAGGATCTCCCATGCTCATGGATTGGCAGGATCAACATTGTAAAAATGGCTATCTTGCCAAAAGCAATCTACAGATTCAATGCAATCACCATCAAAATTCCAACTCAATTCTTCAACGAATTAGAAGGAGCAATTTGCAAATTCATCTGGAATAACAAAAAACATAGGATAGCAAAAACTCTTCTGAAGGATAAAAGAACCTCTGGTGGAATCACCATGCCTGACCTAAAGCTTTACTACAGAGCAATTGTGATAAAAACTGCATGGTACTGGTATAGAGACAGACAAGTAGACCAATGGAATAGAATTGAAGACCCAGAAATGAACCCACACACCTATGGTCACTTGATCTTCAACAAGGAAGCTAAAACCATCCAGTGGAAGAAAGACAGCATTTTCAACAATTGGTGCTGGCACAACTGGTTGTTATCATGTGGAAGAATTCGAATCGATCCATGCTTATCTCCTTGTACTAAGGTCAAATCTAAGTGGATCAAGGAACTTCACATAAAACCAGAGACACTGAAACTTATAGAGGAGAAAGTGGGGAAAAGCCTTGAAGATATGGGCACAGGGGAAAAATTCCTGAACAGAACAGCAATGGCTTGTGCTGTAAGATCGAAAATTGACAAATGGGACCTAATGAAACTCCAAAGTTTCTGCAAGGCAAAAGACACCGTCAATAAGACAAAAAGACCACCAACAGATTGGGAAAGGATCTTTACCTATCCTAAATCAGATAGGGGACTAATATCCAATATATATAAAGAACTCAAGAAGGTGGACTTCAGAAAATCAAATAACCCCATTAAAAAATGGGGCTCAGAACTGAACAAAGAATTCTCACCTGAGGAATACCGAATGGCAGAGAAGCACCTGAAAAAATGTTCAACATCCTTAATCATCAGGGAAATGCAAATCAAAACAACCCTGAGATTCCACCTCACACCAGTCAGAATGGCTAAGATCAAAAATTCAGGTGACAGCAGATGCTGGCGAGGATGTGGAGAAAGAGGAACACTCCTCCATTGTTGGTGGGATTGCAGGCTTGTACAACCACTCTGGAAATCAGTCTGGCGGTTCCTCAGAAAATTGGACATAGTACTACCGGAGGATCCAGCAATACCTCTCCTGGGCATATATCCAGAAGATGCCCCAACTGGTAAGAAGGACACATGTTCCACTATGTTCATAGCAGCCTTATTTATAATAGCCAGAAGCTGGAAAGAACCCAGATGCCCCTCAACAGAGGAATGGATACAGAAATTGTGGTACATCTACACAATGGAGTACTACTCAGCTATTAAAAAGAATGAATTTATGAAATTCCTAGCCAAATGGATGGACCTGGAGGGCATCATCCTGAGTGAGGTAACACATTCACAAAGGAACTCACACAATATGTACTCACTGATAAGTGGATATTAGCCCAAAACCTAGGATACCCAAGATATAAGATACAATTTGCTAAACACATGAAACTCAAGAAAAATGAAGACTGAAGTGTGGACACTATGCCCCTCCTTAGAAGTGGGAACAAAACACCCATGGAAGGAGTTACAGAGACAAAGTTTGGAGCTGAGATGAAAGGATGGACCATGTAGAGACTGCCATATCCAGGGATCCACCCCATAATCAGCATCCAAACGCTGACACCATTGCATACACTAGCAAGATTTTATCAAAAGGACCCAGATGTAGCTGTCTCTTGTGAGACTATGCCGGGGTCTAGCAAACACAGAAGTGGATGCTCACAGTCAGCTAATGGATGGATCACAGGGCTCCCAATGGAGGAGCTGGAGAAAGTAGCCAAGGAGCTAAAGGGATCTGCAACCCTATAGGTGGAACATCATTATGAACTAACCAGTACCCTGGAGCTCTTGACTCTAGCTGCATATGTATCAAAAGATGGCATAGTCGGCCATCACTGGAAAGAGAGGCCCATTGGACACGCAAACTTTATATGCCTCAGTACAGGGGAACGCCAGAGCCAAAAAGGGGGAGTGGGTGGGTAGGGAAGTGGGGGTGGGTGGGTATGGGGGACTTTTGGTATAGCATTGGAAATGTAAATGAGCTAAATACCTAATAAAAAATGGAAAAAAAATAAAAGAAATCCCCAGGTGGGACCAGCAGCTGAGGCTAAGCAAAACTGAGCTACAGTAAAACAGTTTAATAGTTATTTGATTTCTTGTTGCTGTTGTTGTTGTTTTTAAGATGGGGTCTTGTTTTGCTATTATGTTGGAATCAAATTCCTGGCTCAAATTACCATGCAGCCCATGCTCCTAAATAGCAGAGACTACAGGTGTTCACCGCTGAGCCTGGTTAAGACTGACTTGGGAATGGGAGCAGTTTGTGAGGCAGCAACAGAGGAAGGTTTCTGTGAGTGTCAGAAAAAGGTTTGTTTAGGAATGAATGCAGGAATCAATTGACTGAGAGTAGAGGCTCTTATCACCATTGGATGCCCTAATGCTCATACCTAGAACATTTGAAGACAGTTTACCATGTGTTTGTTGTGACAATTTTATCTGGCCTTAGTGTGAATGCTCAGACCTCAAGGTATAATTTCCCAAGTTCCACTGTCACCTTGAAAGTACACACCAGAGTCTTGCACTAAAAGATCATACAAAAAGATTCATTAAAAGGCTTTTGCCTTCTAGTCTCGTCTGTCATTTTTAAGCAAGGTAGTCATAACCTTTGTGAATATGGAGAGAAAATACTCCAGTTTTATGGGACCACTTAAATTTAATACCCTTTTCACTCTCAGAGTAGAAATTATCTTTGACTCTCAGCTTCTTATAAATGAGAAATAGTGTTTAACAGAGATATAGCAGGTTGTTGTAGAAACTAAACAAGATAGCACATGAGTTTAACAGAGCACTGCAGAATAATAGACATTGCTCATTAATACTACTACTGATTAGCATCTTTTAAAAGAACAATGACATGGAAAGTAAATTAAAACTTATTGTATCCCTCCCACTCAGTCTCTCCACTCACTGCTGTGAATTTAGCAGTATCCATGCTCCTACACTGGATATACACTAGGTTCCTCATACTGAAAGGAGTGGATTACTTATAACACACATGCCTTTTACAGCTCTGGCCAGTAGCTATAAATCAATAACGTTCATAACCACCAGTTCACTTTATCTCTTAATTGACTTTTGGCTTGTGTAGAAAAGAAAATTATGGGATGTGGGGATGTGGCCATCCACTCATTTCAAAGTCACCAAATATTTTTTTGCCAGAAAACAATTTTACCTTGACTTTATATAATCATGAGACACAATTTTCATCATCTATTGAGATGATCCAATAATTTATGTGAACAAGATTACTAGAACTCGTCGTTTTACCTATTTTTCAGAAAGGCAAACTTGAGGTCTATAGAAGTTAAATAACTTTCTTAAAATCACTCATTAAGAGAGCAATAGATTCCAAATAGCTGTCTAGCTCCAAATCCCCTTCTAAAGTTCTCCTTATGTTGTAGCTTGGTGGTAGAACTCTGGTCTCCTGGTCTTCTATGCTTCAGGGCCCAAATTCAATGCCCCAAACTAAAACTAAATTAATAATAAACAAGCAAAACCAAAATCTCCTGCAAAGTACAACATTAGCTTACCTTATTGTGGTCACTGATTTTAAATTGTGACTGAGGATAAATAGATCAGATCGAAGTTTAGCCCATCCCTGAAGTCTGAAGATGGAAGATACTGTAGGATGTGAGAAGAGAGTCTGAAACAACAATAGGTAAAAGACTGAGATGGAGAGAAAGGGGAGACCCAAGGAATGGCAAAGTCAAACTGAGATCTTTCTCTACCTGTGAGCAGTAGAACCAAAACAGGAAAATAGCGTGCACAGAGACTGGGGAGTGGACATTTGGACATTAGGTCATAAAAAGCAGGCCCAGAACATGGGAATTCTCAAACAGCTACCAATTTAGAATAGTCTAAAACTAGGAGGATGAGAGACTAGGAGACTAATTTTTCTCTTTATTTTGCTGATGGGGCAGGCACAGCCTTCTCCATTTTCAACTAAAAGAAGCTGTGTTTTAGGTCCAATTCATGACAGAAACAGTAATGTCTTCCCATTATCCATTGATGGGTACTTTATACTCGTTTTACTGTTGCTTAATAAATAAATTAGAGCATAGCTAAACTTGTTCAACAGCCAGTCATTAGTGCAGTTAGATCTACTGTTGGAAAACTGAAGGGCTATTGACTCTGCTCAGTTTAATGAAGGAAAATGAGTCACAGGAGATCTAGGCAGGAATGATTCACGGCCCCACCAGCAGACTCCTCTCCATTGTAAAGTTCTTTCCATCACTCGCTGTCAGCAAGAAACCAAAGAAGGCTGATGGTTCTCTGGTGAATCCTGAAGTTCCTTACTTCAGACAGACTGAAACTGAGAACAACGGGAAGCCCAAGGAAAGGGATCAGCTACAGGAAAGGCTAGGAGGCAGTTAGGAGCCTTGCAGCAACTGAATATGGTGTTCTTCTAGGACTCAAGAATCCATTGTATATGATGAAGGGATTTCATGAACACAAAGAGATTTCTGATGTTATAGGGATCAGCAAGGAAAGTTTTCAAAATCAGAACCACATCCATCAGATAATATCAACCAGATACATGAAATGCTACCTATCAACAATTTATATATATATAATTTGACTATATGCTGGACAATGTGGTTCTGACAAGTCAACTCATAAGATTAACATTCCCTAAGTATTTGATGCTGACTAGAGATAGGGGCTTATGGGGAGTAAAGACTCTTGTCTTTATGTGTATGTATATATATATATATATATATATATATATATATATATATATATATAATGTTCATAATAAGAAAATTTGTCACTTTTCAAAAGAAGTATTTTCCGATGTGTAGACAAGGATCAGCTGCAGTCATTGCTGGGATAACTCAGCTATGACTGTGGATGAAGTAGACTCTCTCTGATGAGGAAAGATGACAGTCTCCAGCATAATCCCTATACACACTCTGCTTTTAATTATATGTATTGGGGGTATACATGTGTGAATGCAGGTACCTTTGGCATCTGGAAGAGGGCCTTGAATCTGGAGTTACAGGCAATTGTAAGCCACCTGACACGAATGCTAATAATTGAACGCAGGTCCTCTGCAAAAACAATACATGCTGTTAGCTGAGGACGGAGCCATCTCTTCTGTCCTGATTTTATATTTTAAATATTCATTCATTTGGGGTGTGTGTGTGTGTGTGTGTGTGTGTGTGTGTGTGTGTGTGTGTGTGTGATTTCTCTGAAGGTATTTGTGAGGGCCAAGAGAGGGTGTCAAATCCCTTAGAGCTGAAGCTATGGGCATTTGTGAGCTACATTAAATAGGTGCTTGGATCTGAACTCCAGTCCTCTGATAAAATAGTACATGCTCTTAACCATTGAGCCATCTTGCCAACCCCCAAAAGAGATCTGTTTTCATGACTTAACTAACATGATTGTAGAAATTTTTCTATCAGAAAATCTGTTGACATAGATTGGCAGATTGGAAACTTGGGGCAGAGTTACAGCTTGAGTGCAAAGATGGTCTGCACTTGAGTCAGTGATTTACCAAGTGAGCTCTTTCTATCAAGATTTGACGAAGCCTACCCATATGACCAAAGAGCATCTATTTTATTTGGAGTATTATTGATGCCATGCAATAAACATTTTACTAGAAACATCCAGAATCTTTGACTATATGCTGGACAATGTGGTTCTTTTTTTTTTCTTTTTTTTTTATTACGCATTTTCTTCAATTACATTTCCAATGCTATCCCAAAAGTCCCCCCCCCTCACTCCCCTACCCACCCATTCCCATTTTTTGGCCCTGGCATTCCCCTGTACTGGGGCATATAACGTTTGCCTGAACAATGGGTCTCTCTTTCCAGTGATGGCCGACTAGGTCATCTTTTGATACATATGCAGCTAGAGTCAAGAGCTCCGGGGTACTGGTTAGTTCATAACGTTGTTCCTCCGATAGGGTTGCAGATCCCTTTAGCTCCTTGGGTTCTTTCTCTAGCTCCTCCATTGGGGGCCCTGTGATCCATCCAATAGTTGACTGTGAGCATCCACTTCTGTGTTTGCTAGGCCCCAGCCTAGTCTCACAAGGGACAGCTATATCACCGTCCTTGCAACAAAGGCTTGCTAATGTATACAATGGTGTCATCGCTTGGAGGCTAATTATGGGATGGATCCCTGCATATGGCAGTCTCTAGATGGACCATCCTTTTGTTTCAGCTCCAAACTTTGTCTCTGTAACTCCTTCCATGGGTGATTGTTTCCAATTCTAAGAATGAGCAAAGTTTCCACACTTTGGTCTTCGTTCTTCTTCAGTTTCATATGTTTTACATATTGTACCTTATATCTCACTATAGTAAGTTTCTGGGTTAATATCCACTTATCAGTGAGTACATTTCATTTGAGTTCTTTTGTGATTGGGTTACCTCACTCAGGATGATGCCCTCCAGGTCCAACCATTTGCCTAGGAATTTAGTGAATTCATTCTTTTTAATAGCTGAGTAGTACTCCATTGTGTAAATGTACCACATTTTTTGTATCCATTCCTCTGTTGAGGGACATCTGGGTTCTTTCCAGCTTCTGGCTATTATAAACAAGGCTGCTATGAACATAGTGGAGCATGTGTCCTTCTTACCGGTTGGGACATCTGGATATATGCCCAGGAGAGGTATTGCTGGATCCTCCGGTAGTACTATGTCCAATTTTCTGAGGAACCGCCAGACTGATTTCCAGAGTGGTTGTACAAGCTTGCAATCCCACCAACAATGGAGGAGTGTTCCTCTTTCTCCACATCCTCGCCAGCATCTGCTGTCACCTGAATTTTTGATCTTAGCCATTCTGACTGGTGTGAGATGGAATCTCAGGGTTGTTTTGATTTGCATTTCTCTGATGATTAAGGATGTTGAACATTTTTTCAGGTGTTTCTCTGCCATTCGGTATTCCTCGGGTGAGAATTCTTTGTTCAGCTCTGAGCCCCATCTTTTAAAGGGGCTATTTGATTTTCTGGAGTCCACCCTCTTGAGTTCTTTATATATATTGGATATTAGTCCCCTATCTGATTTAAGATAGGTAAAGATCGTTTCCCAATCTGTTGGTGCCTTTTTGTCTTATTGACGGTGTCTTTTGCCTTGCAGAAGCTTTGCAGTTTCATGAGGTCCCATTTGTCAATCCTCGATCTTACAGCACAAGCCATTGCTGTTCTATTCAGGAATTTTTTTCCCTGTGCCCATATCTTCGAGACTTTTCCCCACTTTCTCCTCTATAAGTTTCAGTGTCTCTGGTTTTATGTGAAGTTCCTTGATCCACTTAGATTTGACCTTAGTGCAAGGAGATAAGTATGGATCAATTCGCATTCTTCTACATGATAACAACCAGTTGTGCCAGCACCATTTGTTGAAAATGCTGTCTTTTTTCCACTGGATGGTTTTAGCTCCCTTGTCAAAGATCAAGTGACCATAGGTGTGTGGGTTCATTTCTGGGTCTTCAATTCTATTCCATTGGTCTACTTGTCTGTCACTATACCAGTACCATGCAGTTTTTATCACAATTGCTCTGTAGTAAAGCTTTAGGTCAGGCATGGTGATTCCACCAGAGGTACTTTTATCCTTGAGAAGAGCTTTTGCTATCCTAGGTTTTTTGTTATTACAGATGAATTTGCAGATTTCTTTTTCTAATTCGTTGAAGAATTGAGTTGGAATTTTGATGGGGATTGCATTGAATCTGTAGATTGCTTTTGGCAAGATAGCCATTTTTACAGTGTTGATCCTGCCAATCCATGAGCATGGGGGACAATGTGGTTCTGACAAGCCAACACATAAGATTAACATTCCCTAAGTATTTGATGCTGACTAGGGATAGGGGCTTATGGAGAGTAAAGACTATATGCAGAGATGTTGGGAACAAGAAGGACCACTTATTCAGCCCAAGGACAGAAAGGGTTTAGTCTTCTTGATCACCACTTCATCCTCAGTGCCATGCTTGGAACTCTATGAGTATTTGTAAGACGTGTCCAGTTTACAAAGGTATGGGTAGAACATATTTAAAGTTTGGATATATCCTAAAGGAACTGAGAAGTGGCTGGACAATGCTGAACTACAGACCAGTAGGTCAAATAGTATTCTCTGAAATTCTCTGGTTACAACATAAAACTAGGAAAGCTGAGCAAACAACAAAGGAAAGCATGTTAGACTACTGTGGGAATGATGGAACTGTGATTGACAGATATTTAGAAGACACGGTTAACACATTGATTTGTTTATTGGATTAACACCTGAAATGTTAAGGAGGCAGCTCAATAAATGGAAAAGATGCATTGTAATTGTTTTTAGTGTATAAAATGTCTATGTCACCCTCTCGGTTGTGCAATAGTAAAACTAAATACGGTTTCTACATTAACAGGCATCTGCTGCACAGTGAAAGTTTTCTGGTGAGATTAAGGGCTGTCAAACATACAACTAGCTGGTAACTGTGCAGAGAATAAGTAACAGTGCAGTGCTCAGTCATAAATAGTGTTTGTCTTTCATAATCCATGTCCTGGGGGCTCAAGGAACATTGAAGGATAAGAAGCAGAAAGGCTTTAGGAGCCATAGGTCAGGGAGGACATTAATGGGACAGCGTCTCCACACAGGAAAGGCAGACTGCTCTTATGAACACAGCAGCTGTGGCTGTTGCACAATACCTATATAAGATCAAGCCAGACACTATCCCAACATGAAGAGAGAATTTCTCACAAGTTCCCATGTCTAGATTAGGAACTACTGACAATTTATTGATTTGCAAAGACGGAGAGTCTACCATGATCCAGTGGGTGGCCCCGCATCCATGAGCATACAGGTAACACTAATTAAATCCAGTGTGTTTAAATGAAGAAGAGGACATGAAGGTAGGAGAGGATGGGGTGAGAGTTGGAGCAGTGCAAGTGATCATGAGAAACATACATTGTATGCATGTATAGAACACTAACAAATGTTAATAAAATACGACTTTTAAAAAGCATAACAGAAAGAGGAAGAGAGAGAAAAGGATGGCTATGCCAACCTCAGTGTTACAGGTGATTGGATCTAGGATTCTGTCTCATGCTGTCAGTGTGAAAGGACAGAGAGAAATCTGTTCCTGCTTCCACCATCCCTGCACCCCTCTTGTTGAGTTAACATCTCATCAATCTATTCACAGGACAATCTATTCACCAATGACACACCAGGAAAAAGTATTTTGACAATTGCTCAAGTAAAGAGAAATTGGATTACTCAGATACTGAAAAGGAAACTCCTGGACTTGCCTCCATTGTACAATCACCTAAAGAATTGTCAAGGGGAGAATTGAAAGTAAGTAACCCGCGATTTATGAGTTAAATTTAGAACCGAATGTACATGAAATTTTATAACTCCATTCTTCAGATCTGGATCACAGGTCCAGAAGCAGTGTGTGTGTGTGTGTGTGTGTGTGTGTGTGTGTGTGTGTGTGTGATAATATATTACATATGCTCAATAGTGCATCTGAAGGCCACCACCATGAAAGGGTCATGCTGAGTGAAGAACCTCATGATGCTTTGTACAAACGGTGAGGAGGAATGATCTGTGATGATGCCTAAGCAGATGAAGGAGAAGACATCAAAAGTAGTGGATGACAATCAGTCTCAAGTGTTAAGAGGCTGAGCAAGGCAAGGATCAAAACTGTCTACAAAGACTGATAATAAAATGATTGTGTCCACTTTTAACATCACCCTATATAGCATGCTGGGGTTAAGTTCCTTGGGGCTGGGAGGTATTGACATAGAGACCAAATATATAGCCAAAGATATGAAATGACTTGTGACTTCCTATTTATTTAGGGAAGAATTTAAATAATGCCTATCAATATTTGTCTCCTCTACCAGATGGTAAACTCCATGAAAAAAAGAATCACATGTTTGTATCTTTAAATTTTCATCAGGATAGAATTCATCTAATATTAAGGCATGCACACTTCTGGAGTGCTCAGACACTCACAATATTATGTAGCTGCCATACTGATGTAGTTTAAGAAACATTTAATTGTACCTGCCCCGCACTCCAGTTCCTAGCCACAATTATTCTACTATCTATTCTGGATACCTTATACAAATAAAGTTATTTGGGATGTGATATTTACTATCTTGCTGGTTCCCCCACTGGCCAAGCACATACCAGTGTGAACTACTTTAATGTTGAACTCCTTTAATGACTCAACCACAATGTGTTTCCATGTGCATCATAGACGTTTGGGTTGGTGTCGCCTTTTAGCTGCTGTGCACAGATCTTAGGTAAACATTTGTGAACCTTCATTCAGTTCTTTAGAGTATGACTTATAGGGAACATAGCAATTCTGTGTTTAATATTTTCAGGAAAAATGAAGTTACTTTCACAGTAGTGGTACTACTCTACAATCCTACTGATACTATGATACTACAGAAGGCCCTGACATTTCCACACCATCACTAATACTTTCTATCTTCTTATTTTTAAAATTATAGGAATCCTAGCACATATGAGGTGGCAACTCATTGAGGCTTAGATTTGCACCCAAATAACATATAATTATGTCTCCTATCTTTATACATGCTTGATAGACGTTGTCATACTACACCATGACTAAAGCAACTATTTCAAGCACAACATTTAATTGGGGCTGGCTTACAAGTTCAGAGGTTAAATACATTATCATCATGGCAGGAGGCATGACTGCATCCAGACAGGCATGGTGCTGTAGAAGAAGCCAAGAGTTCTGCATCTTGTTCCAAAAGCAAACAGGAAAAGACTGGCTCACAGGCAGCTAGGATGATGGTCTCCAAGCCCACCCCCATGGTAGCACACTTTCTCCAACTAGGCCACACCTCCTAATAAAGCCACTCTCTGGGCCAAGCATCTCAAACCATCACACATGCCTTCTTTGAAAATTATCTAGAAAAGTGTTTCTTTTGAGAGGAGTATCTTTTTGTTAATGAATTTTTAGAATTCTTTATATCTGTAATCACACATATGATATAAAATATATATATCTTTTATGTGACATATTTTACACATGCTATCACACACACCCACACACCTTATATATACACACATCAGTATCACAATGCCTGGTGATGGTTAATCTTGATTGTCAACTTCATCAGATATTGAATCAACTTAGAGACACACTTCTAGGTGGATTTCCTGTCAGGATATTTCCAGGAAGGAGTAGCTGAGAAAGAGGAGAGATTCTCCTTCAGAATGAGTAGCAGATGTGAAGAGATCTAATAGAGAAACAGTTCAGAAAATATCATCCTGAGTGAGGTAACTCAAACCCAAAATGACATGCATAGTATGTGCTCACTAATAAGTGGATATAAGCCAAAAAAGAAAAAAAAAGTACAGAATACCCAAGACACAGTCCACAGAACTCAAAAATGTCAACAAGCTGAAGTGCCCAAGTGAGGACACCTTAGTCCCACTTGGAAGAGAGAAGAAAGCAATCACAGTGGGGAGGTAGGGAGGGACCTGAGAGGGAAAGTGGTGGAGGGGGGGGGGAGTAAGGCTGCAGGGCGAGGGGTCTTGGGGGGAGGAAGGAAACCTGATCTGGTATTGGATGAGGGAAAAGGACTGAAGCCCTGATGGCCAGCAGAAAGAATGTACACAGGCAATCTCAGGAAATAGAAGGTGGGGGGACACCCCGGAATGCACCAGAGACCTGGGAGGTGAGAGACTACCAGGACTCAAAGGGAGGGACCTTAGATGAAATGCCTGAGAGTAGGGAAAGGGAACTTATAGAGCCCACCTCCAGCAGGATGACAGGACATCAAGTGAGAGATGGGGTTGCCATCCCACAGTCATAACTCTGACCCATAATTGTTTCTGTCTGAAAGAATTACAGGGATGGAAATGGAGAAGAGCCTGAGGAAAAGAAGGTCCAGTAACAGGCCCAAACTGGGATCCAGCTCAAGGGAAGGTCCCAAGATCTGACACTATTACTGAGGCTATGGAACACTCACAAAAAGGGACCTATCATGACTGCCTTCAGAAAGACAAGTAGTTGAAAGAGTCAGGTGCAGATATTTGCACCCAACCAATGGACAGAAGCAGCTGACCCCTGTTGTTGAATTAGGGAAGGCTGAAAGAAGCTGAGGAGAAGGGTGATCCTGTAGGAGGACCAGCAGTCTCAATTTGGATCCCTGAGCTATCTCAACACTGGACCACCAAACAGGCAGCATACACCAGCTGATATGAGGCCCCCCAACACACATACAGTAGAGGACTTCCAGGTCTGTGTTCATTCAGAGATGATGCACCTAGCCCTCAATAGACTGGAGGCCCCAGGGAGTTTAGAGGTCAGGTGGGGTAGGGGATGAAGGCATCCACATGGAGATTGGGTGGGGTGGGGAGGAAATGTGGGATGTGGAGCAGTCGGAGGGTGAATGGGGGTGGAGAGTGGAATATGGAGTATGAAAAATAAATTAAAAATAAACAAAATACTAAAAGGGAAAAATGACAAAGACTACATATACACTGAATATTTACTAGATAATAAATGGTAAATTTTTTTCAGGAATTTGCTTACAACTTTGTTTCATGGGGATTATCAAGTACATTCTAAGGCTAGTCACAAGTTAATTGCATGTTACATTGAGTTTTCTGTTGACCATCTTCAAAAGTGACAGAATTTAGTTCTCCCCACTAGTTAGTTTTCCTAATCTTTTCTGTATTTATTTGGTGAAATCTGAGAAAGGGGGTTTTTGTTTTCATTTGCTCTAGAAAAAGATGTATTTGGGGAAATGAAGAACAAATGATATTAAGCTTTTTTCAGTATGGAGTCATTGCTCAAACACTAAAGATCTCCAAACCCAGTCCGAGTCTGTTTTCTCCCTCAGTAAACATAGCCATCCTCAGAAGCAAAGTCCCTTCTGACATTTTATTACATATCTTCCATGAGTATTTACTTTTAAGGCAATTATTGTAAATAGGTATGAGGTAGCCATAAACTAGTTTAACCTGACCCTCCTTCCCTGTATTCTTGTATCACCCTTATAGACCTATTCTTCCATTGCTGAAAGGAAAATTTTCCATCCTGTTTTCTAACATATTATTTTTATATATTTGCCATGTTGCTTACAAGCAGTGCAGCCCCAGTGAAAGGTTTGTGAACCATTTGGTAAGTGGCTCCTGTTTGAATGAATTACCCAGCTCTCATGAACAGGCATGCAGGAGCAAAGCAGGCAGAAAAATAATGACCACATTTGTACTGTGGCACTCTCTCCAGCTATGAGATCCTTACAACCATATCATTTCCCCATGAGGAAAGACAAGATTGCACTGTCATTAGAATAGGTAATCATTAGATTTATCTTTTATATAATTTGTAGATTCTTCAACTATTCTATGTAGCCTCATTACTGCCAAGAGGCCTCTTTAACTCAGATGATAAGTAAATAAAGTAGAAATTACACACCAACAAAAATGTGGAATGTGTTGTTTTAGTGGATGTCTGAGAGCTCCCTTCAGCAAACCTAATCTGCACAGCAGTTACCATTATTTCTACCTCAATGAGCTTCCCCTAATTGCTGTGTTATTGCTTGTGAAGAAAATATATTATTAAGGTCCACAAACTCATGACTTGTTCCATATCTATTGGCAAATCCCTTTTAGACACCAGCTTTTAATCAGCTTCAAGCACAAGATCTGCTGAAGGTTTCTCCGTCACCTTACATGTCAGCTCATTACAGTGTGATAATGTGCCCTCATAACAGTCAAGATACAGTCATTATTTATTCAAAGACCTGAAGATTTCATTAAAACCAAACCTACTTAATTCTCCATGAATCCACTCAAGATGATTTTAGTGGGGTTTTTTTGTAATGAACAACAATTAGAAACTCCAAGGACTCAGAACCCACTTTCAGCTGTTAATGTTTTATACTCTGCTGCTGGTTGGCTGCCAGATAGTGATCCACTGAGCATTAAAATTTTGTATTAATATTATCTTTACAAATGTAATGTTGCTCAGCCAAAATAGAGGTTTGCATAAGCTTCATCCTGTGTTGGGTGGTTGTTAAAATGTTTGTTGCTGGTTAGATTTTTGAGGCTAAAATGCTGGATTCTGGAACAGAGATTTTAAATCTGCTGACACTGCCTTCCCTTTTCCTACGGGATGGTTTAGTGTAGATCATTTACTGTCTGTTGGCCAATGTGAAACAAAAATAGCCCCATGTCCTCTGAATTAATTTAAGAAGGGGAATAAATGTGAATGCATAACAAATTTTGTTCATCAATATGCCCCCCTTACTGATTGAAAACTCTATGGGTCAAGGGCCATACTTAAATATCAATCAACATGTACAGAAAATTAGGATATTTACACAGGGGTTTGGAAATATGATCATCAATAGGCAGTGAGTTTCTCCCAGTCTACCTATTGAGTAAGTACAGTCATAAGCCCATATACTTAGTCAGCAATCAACCACTATTTGGATAAGTTCATCTCATATCAAAGGGCTCAGAGATGTTATGGAAATCTTATTTTATAAACGTGAACATGGAACATTCACTCAGGGATGAAATCAATTAACAACCTGCTTCTCAGAAATTACCACTCTTCATTAAGTGATATACGACATTATTTACTTTCAGTATTTCTATGTCTCTGGGCTCACCTGCAGTGACCTACTCAAACTCTAATAAGCTAACAATATGTGTAATAATTAAAGACATAATTAACCTAAATTTCCACAGACCAAATATCGTATTTACTTTTTGGAAGATTATAGATGGGGTAGTACAAGTTTAGGTTGTGCTGACCTGGCTCATTATACTAGCTTGGTATACCTAGTTCATACAGCCACACATATTCCCTAATTCATCTAGTATAGTTAGCTCAACCTTGTCTTAAAAACTTTAAAACTTACCCACACTGTTATCTATGAGCCTCCAGATGAGTCTGCTTTGAGAGTGAATAATGTAAATGCACTTTTCTCCACTCCATGCCTGGCCGACCCCAAAGCCACAACACTGTTGTTGTTATTTTGGGTTCCTTAAAAATAACACTATACTGTTGAGGGAAAGCATCACCCCAAGCCCGACAAACAAAGGAAGACACTATTCAGTACCGTGAAGTTGACCTTTGATTTGCTGTTTGGTCTTCAGCTTTTCCCAAATGTCACAAAAATAAGGGAACAAAAGAATTCTGCTTCTGAAGACCCAGTGTGCCTTGGAGAGCCCTGGGTGGAATCATTAGCACGGTATAAATTGAGTGTGGTAGCCTGTGGTTGTAATCTAGGCAACTAAGAAGTGGAAGTAACAACATGAGGAGTTCAAAGCCATGCTTGACTACATATAAGTTTATAACCAGCCTGGACTACAGGAAACTATGTCTCAAAAACAGCGAAAAACAATAAAATACATTTTGTTATTAAAAACATTTACCGTTTACTACAGGTTTGCATTGTTTTGGTCACTAGAATGAGATACCTAGTTATTACTAACAACTCCATGAAGAACTAATTTTAATCTGAATTTTTATTATAAAGGATGTGTATCTCAAAAACTTAGAGAGATGCACCATATACCCAAGTAGAAAGACAAAACCCACATGATCATCTCATTAGATGCAAAAGGCCTTTGACAAAATCCAACACCCTTCCATGATTAAAAAAAAAAAAAGTCCTAGATAGATCAGGGATACAAAGCATTAGGTTAAGTAAGACATACCTTAACTTAATAAAGGCAGTCTACAGAAAACCCATAGGTAACATTCGCTTAAGGGCAGAATGACTCAAAGCACTAAAATCAGCAGCAAGACAAAGCTGTCCACTCTCTCCTTATCTATTCAATATACTACTTGATGTGTTTGTTAGAGCAATAAGACAACTAAAGGAGATTAAGGCATTACAAGTTGGAAAGGAAGAAGTCAAAGTATCTTTTTTAAATTAAATTTAATTTTTTTATTTATTAACCATTCCATTCATTTACATCTCAAATGATATCACAGTTCCTGGTTACCCCTCCACAAACATCCCATCCCACATCTGCCATCTCCCCTATCTCCTCTGCCTCTATGAGAGTGCTCCCCCACCCACCCAACCTCTCCCACCACACTGCTCCAGCACCCCCCTATGCTGGGGCATCAAACTTCCCCAGGACCAAGGGTGTCCCTTCCCATTGCTGTGCAGCAAGGCTATCCTTCTCTACATATGTATCTGTAGCCATAGATCCCTCCCTGTACACTCTTTGGTTATTGGTCTAGTCTCTGGGAGCACTGGGTGGTCCAGCCAGCTGATGTTGCACTTCCTATGGGTTTGCAACCACCGCTCTGCTCCTCCAGTCTTTCCACCAGCCCACTGAGCTCTAAGCATCCACATCTTCATTGGTCATTTGCTGACCTGACCTCACAAGAAACAGCCATACCAGGTTCCTGTCAGCAAGTGCCCCTTGACAAAGGCAACAGTGTTGGGTTTGGTGCCTAGAGACAGGATGGATTCCGAGGTGGGGCAGTCCCTTGATGGCCCTTCATTCAGTCTCTGCTCCATTTTTTATCCCTGTTCTGAAGTCAAAGTATCTTTCTTTGCAGATGATATGATGTTATATATAAGTGACCCTAAAAATTCTATCAGAAAACACTTACAACCAATAAGCACTTTCAGTAAAGTGGTTGAATACAAAATTAAGTCACAAAAATTAGTAATCTTCCTACATAATAATGGCAAAGGGGACTGAGAAAGAAATCAGAGAAACAAAATATTGGAGATTAGTTCTAATGTTTTGATTCAATCAGGAATCTACATGTCCAAATACTAAAGGTCCTTATTCCCAATTAGTTTTTGATCAATCAATAAAGATGTCAGCAGCTAATGACAGGGCAAAAGGAGACTGAGCAAGACTTTTAGAGTTATGTGGGCTAGGACACAGGAGGGAGAAGAAAGAGATCACCATTAAGCAGTGGGAGACAGATAGACATAGGAGCTATAAGAGATAGAGCCAACCAGCCATGTGAGATTTCAGGTAGGTGGCTATTGGCTATTTCCCTGATTGGGCCTGGAGTAGCAGAAGAAGGTTTAGGAGTGCCCAGTCTTTGAGGTAGCCAAGGCATTTTAAAATGAACTGGTGTGTGTGTGTGTGTGTGTGTGTGTGTGTGTGTGTGTGTGTGTGTGAATCCAGATAGCTCCTGGGCAGGTGAGCAAATGCAATCTTTTGGGAGCCAAAGCAGTTTAGCCAAAGCTCATGCTACAACAAAATCTTTCACAGTAGACTCAAATAATATAAAATGTCTTGGGGTAAAACCAAGCAAGTGAAAGGCCCGTGTGATAAAAACCTTTAAGATATTAAAGAGAGAGAAATTAAGGAAGAAATTAAAAGATGGAAAGGTCTCCCATGCTCATTATTTTTCCTTCTCTCATTTTTTCCCATGGGCCCTTTACATTTATGTTGTGGCTTCCAATTTAGTATTTTTATGGGATTCCTGATTGTGTGAATGAGTGGGTCTCTGCATCTATATCTGTTGATTGTGACTTTTCTTCAGCTCTTCTTTGTTGTTTATTCGTTTGTTTTGTCTCAATCTGATGTGTAAGTTTATATTATATTATAGCATATAATTATATCATATCATATATCATATCATATCATACTATATATTTTGTTATTATTCCTTAAAAGTCTGTTTGCTTTTTAATGAGAGACAGAAATGGGGTAGATCCTGCTGGAAAGAGAGGTAGAGAAGGACTGGCAGGAGAAGAAGGAAGGGAAACTACAACCCAGATATATTTTGTGAGGAAATATATTTTCAATAAAAGGAAAAATAAAATAGAAAAAATTGTAAATGGGAGTTTAGATACAGCTTCTCATTGCTTGATTACTCAAATGCATGCATAATAAAAAGATTCATTTAATCTAGCCAAAAAAACCCAAGTTGTTAATATTTGATACTGCTAAATGAAGTTTCAACAATTAGCACAGATTCATTCTTTCATTGTCCAAAATAAGAATGAAAATTTAAAGACACTCAGGATCTGCAAAGCTGTTCTCAAAAATTATAAAGTGCTTAATTTTGCAAAGACTGGGAAACAATTTCAAAAGCTGTTTCATAATATTCACACATTATTTAGAAAAGAGATATCGATACCTCCATTAAACTTAATGTTTTAATATATGATTCTCAAAAATAAAAATTTTAAAGTAAAATAAATAACTCTGCCATGATGTCCCATGAAAAGATTATTAAAGATATAGTTTGTATCAGCCAAGCAAGAGTTAAGGAAGGAATCTGTCATTTGTTCCTTGAGATCCCAAGTCTAGATCAACCATGTGCCAACAGGATGCCCTGAAATATTTTTGCTTTGGTGTCCTTATGTGTAGTGGAAAGGAAATAATCGTTGTTCCTATTCCTGGACTTCTTAAGGCAATTAAACATGTTGTTATGTTAAAACAATATTTAGCAAGAAAGAGCTTAGTAAGTGGGGAGTATTGATCCAGTCAGCAGACACTGACTATCCATCACGATCTAATTTTTTTAGCTAGTTTTTTTCTAAGGAGGATCTCACGAAACTGTAACTAAGGCTGCCCTCTACTTCCCTCTATGTCACAGGCTAACCTCAAACTCATGGCAGTCCTCCAGCCTTAGCCTTCCAAGAGTTATAAGCACAACCCAACAACTTGGCCTATCCACTATGTTACTGACACTAGTTGAGTACTAGAAATTCAGAAAAATTGACTAAAAGAGTTGTCTTTATGGGGACTATTTAGGCAATAGACAAATAAGAAAAACATGTAACATAAAAAAAGATGCTGTGTGTCTAATGTGACTTGAACGCTAAGTCAAATAAATTCAGATAGTTGGATGTAAAGTACACTGAACTGTGGGCTTGAATGAAGACAGAGGAGGCTTATGAGAGGGGAGGTTCCTGTGCATGTCCGATAGAGATAAGTAAGTAAGCCAGACAATGCATGTAGACTGGTTTACATGAGGAGACGCTATGTCCAACGCTCCAAAACCAAAAAACACCGGATGCGCTCTAGAAGCAGAACAGTTACCATTAATTAGCTCTTAGTATTGGGGTGGGGGTGCATACCCAAACCTCCTCCTCAGAAAAGACCAGGTCTATTTTCTCTTCTCATCTCTCAGCACCAGGAGAATAGGAAGGTACATTTTTTTGTTAATAAATAAATAAATAAATAAATAAATAAATAAATAAATAAATAAATATCTGACTCTACATCAGAGTGACAGTACTTGTTTAAGTAGTCCAACCTCATACCTAGAGAACATTCGAGGGTAGCTCCCTGGTAGTGTGTTCAGTGTAACAAAAGCTTCAGGGATTGGTAAATGCATGCCATGGATCCCTTTTTATTTGTACACAGATGTGCAGTTCTCAACTATTCCAGCCCTGCCTGCCCTATGGTCACGTGAACTTGGACTCTACTTTGGAGAGAGAGAGAAGCAATGCTTTATCTGAGCCAGAAAGCATGCTGGCATACATTTACATTGAGTGAAATACCAATTACATCTAGCTACAGTGTGAAATGCTTCTTTTATGTGCATGGGAGATCAACCATATAAGGCATAATAAGTTCCTTCCAAACTCAGAGCTTGTCCTATCCTGGCTTCTCCCGGCAGGAATGGCTGGCAGCTCTCTGTGCAGTAAGTAGAAAGCCACACTCTGTCAAACCATCAGCCACTAATGAAATAAACAAAAAGTTTTCTTACCTGAGGCAGGTGCCAAAGCCCGCTACTCTAAGTGCCCCCACTGGACACAATTTAGACTGGCTTTCAAATGTTAAAAACAAACAGGTTCTCCTAAGTGCAATTAAAACTAAGCCACACATCCAGTCTGTTGATACAATGGAGCTATTTTGTTTCCAGGGCTCTGAAGGGTTGTTCCTAAGAATACCACATAATTTGATAATTATTGTTTTATGCTAATAAATGACAAGGAATTCCAAAAACAGTCATGAGCCTCCTAAGCTTTTTTAATAATCTTAAATCAATAGAATTTCTCCAAAGAGCAGAGTAGTTACCATTCCATTATGGTTCAGTATGGTTTAATTTAAATGATTAAACGTACTGTTTTAATAAGATGGATTTCCACATTAAAAATACCTTTTATCCCCTTCTGACCCATAGCTCCCTTTCCCTACATGGGAATGAAAGCCTAATTCCCAGCCATGACAATTATTTTGCTATTTCTTTCTGACTTAAGGGATATATCGAGAAGTTTAGTTTCATTTAGTTATTCAAGCCAATTTGAAAAGGCCCCCCAGCTCACAAGTATCTGCAGTCTTACCATAAATCATTTTATTCCATTGGCTAACTTCCGTAGCCAAGTGAAAGAAGGTCTTCTAAGGAGCGTGCCAGCATAACAGCCATAACCCAAGACTGGCTCTGTCAAACCATGAAGTGTAGACATTCTATTGACAAGCATCATGTCAGGCCAAGAGAAATAAGCAGCAACATGTGCAGATTCAAGGATGTTCTTGGGACTGGAGAGAGAGTGCTCAGCAGTTAAAACTACTCACTGCTCTTGCAGAGGACCCAGGTTCAAATCTCATGTTTGATAACTGGCGAGTGCATATAACTGTAATTCCAGAGGCTGATGTTCTCTTCTGGCCTCTACAAGCAAATGCATTTGTGTTGTGTACATAAACTCATGCAGGTATACACATACATATAACTTAAAAATATTTATAAAGAATTTACTTAACTGCTTTACCCAAATTGCCTGGGGAAAAAGCCAATTGTTTTTCTGTCAGTGCATATTAGTACCTGTAAGTAATAGACAATGAAAGGCCAGCAATCTCTGGCAAGAGAAGAAAAATGGAAATGTAAGGCAGGGTATCACAACATGGCAGAACATAGTGGAACGATACTGTCAATCAAATACATAAAACCATCAAACTTCTGAGCCTACTGAAGAATGCATGGAAGGATATTCAGAAACAATGGACCATGAACAAGAGAGATGTTCCTGTAATTAGCTATTGTAATTACCTATTCTTTATCACCCCAAAGTGAACAGTGAACAAATTCAGGGTGTTCTGCACAATCACCAAGGTTTTATACAGGCATATCACTCACCTCAATTTTGTTATATCTGTCTCCTCCTATATAGAAACCTATTGCTACAGATCATCTCTGAAATGCACATAGGACAAATTATTTTGCTCCCAACCCTACAATTGACAGTTACACAGAATATTCCTCGTTGTTTTCAGCACATACTCCAAGCAACCAATCATGATTTCTCATTATTGACCGAGGAGATAAAAAGGATTTATTGTGGCTACAGAGATGGTTCAGGGGTTAAGAGCACTTCACAGCTCCTGTAGGGGACCCAATTTCAGTTCTCAGCAACCACATTGTGGCCCACAACTGTGTATAACTCCAGTTCCTGGGAATCCAATGACCTCTTGTGACTGAAGGCATCGGGCATTCATGAGATGCGTATATGTTCATGCAGGGAAAACACTTGTACACATAAAATAAAAATATATAAATATTTTTAAAAAGAAAGAAAAAAATTCATTAATTATTTTTACCCTGTCTACTATGGTATCCTGACATCAATTATCTAGGCTATTCAATAATAAACAATAATAATTTTATTCTATTGTGAGAATAAATTTAATTTAGTTAACAAATTCCCTGCAAAGCACATAGTTGCTTCTAGTTTTCTTACTATCATGATAAAATTTATCATGACCATATGCCTAAAATACACAAGAAGATAAGTCACACAAGACCAACTAGGAGTGTCCTGCTCACATAGCCTTGCATCCTGTACTTGTCTGCTGAGGATGGCATGATTGACTAACCAAGAGAGGGGAAGGATTTCAAGAAACACCATAATCTAAGCATTCAGTGAAGTAAATGAAGTAAGGAGGTTCAAAGGAGAAAATAATTTTGCTCATGAAAAACTTGAGAATTATAGATAGAGAGGAAAGAAGGATTAATATGTAGTTTGGGCGTTCTTGAATAATTAGAAAACTTAGAGGCACCTGCCCTAGATGTAGAACTAGTACAAGGATTTGAAAGGAGATTAGGCTTTGAAACAAAGAAGTGAGCTTGTACAATGAAGGGTCATCGTATTGGTATAAATCTGGAAGAGAAATAGACTACAGATAGGTTTTCAGATACCTTGTAGGCTTGCCAAGAAACTTGGACTTTATAGGAAAGGGATTGAGCAGAGAACACATAGACACTTATTTTCCCAACACTCCTCCTTACTATTAACAAAAAAATGTGTAAAAACATTTATTTGGAATGTTTACAGTAAAATTTACAGCAATGTTTAATTTTCTAAATAATATAAATGACCAAAGGTGAGTCAAAGCTAAATGAATAGGAAGCCCATAAAATCTAGCCACTAAGATATGTAGCCACTAAAATAATGAAGGGTTTTATTTATGGGACAGAAAAAAAGTTAATGGTTTTTTATGTTATCTGGGGAAAGGTTAGAAAATATACAGACCACAACTTTTGTTGTTGTGCTGTTTTAAGTAAAAGTGGCTGGAAAGAAATGTCCCAGTTACGGATGCTTATTGCTTATTTCTAAGTAGTGTGGCTTTCAGAGAAAGATTTAGAACATCTTTACTAGCCCAAGATGTATGTATGTCTGTGTGTGTGTGTGCATACATTCATATAACCTACTTTTTTACAATATGTATGTGTTGTTTTAATGAATAAAAACAGTAATATAATAATATATTTTAAAATAATTGTATTGGTAGATTTACTTGCCAAATTGAGAAGAATGATTTAATTGCTAGATAAATCAAAAGTAATGATCTTACTGAAATATATTAAACTGTTGGTCATAGATATCATGTGGCGCATGACTAAGGTGAAGTCACTTCCATTTAATTCTGGAAAGTTCTACCAAGCCTTCCTCCTTGCAGCATCCTGTGACGCTGGGTAGAGTGGCTTGGAAAGCCTGGACTTAGAACTCAAGCATTTGACTCCAGAGAACCAGGAAGTGCTCTAACCTTGAATGAGCCAATTAGCTGGCCTCTTGTCACTGACAGCCTCTGTTACCTCATCTTTACTAAAAATATAATAATGAAATCTGCCTTGTTCGTATGACTATTTCAATATGTAAACTAGATCATGTGCATTTATAATGTAGCTTGTTAGAATTCTAAATAAGTGCTATTTTGTGTAGAAGAGGATTTGCTGAAGGAAACCAATTTGTCTTCTTTATCATATTTGACTTAATGGTAGCCTTGAAAATTGAGTGGTGGACCAAATCAAAAGAGTGCTTGTTAAATACATTTAAATATCATCTCACCACTTCAAAGCATAAGCAGTACTTATTTAATGGACAAAAAGCTGATGCTCATAGAAGTACAGTGACTTATTCAGAGTCAAGTGCCAGGAACTGGTGGTGTTATTAGAACCTAAATGTATTGCAACATCAACTTCACCAACTGCAATTTAATCAACCTATCTCCAAGTGAGAATACAGCCTGGGGTACCAAACACTAGAGCTCAATGCATCTTTTTAAAAAGAGAGGCATTCCTTAACAGTTCTAGAGAACTTTAATTGCCAACTTGACATTGCCTAGATTCATTTGAGAAGGGAGTCTAAACTGACAAACTATCTACACAAATTGGCCTGTGGGAACATCTGTGTGGATTGTGTTGATTACAAGTTTATATGGTGGGGGTCATTTAATTGTGGGTGGCACCATTCCCTAGGCAGGAGTTCAGGGTTGTATAAGAAAACTCTCCTGAGTGAACCAGCAAGCACCAATCCTTTGTGCTTTAAGTTCTCACTTGTGTTCCTACCTGACGGTCCTCAACAATCGCCTGTGGCATAAATGCTGAAATCAACCCTTTCATCCTCCAAGTTCCTTTTGACCATGGTATTTGTCATGGCAAGAGAAAGTAAAGGGAACATTAATTCATAACAAAATAATATTTCTAAAGATTTGGGTTTCTTAAAATAAGCCTAGTGAACCACATGTTACAAATTTGGGGGCAATTTCAGTAGAGTTCTTACCAGCTGAATTCTTACCATCCATGAAGATCCAAATGTTTTTTTTTTAGTAGCTAGTATTTAATAAGAGTTGAGTACATTGAGTTGCATAGGGGAAGGTTAAAAAGAAATTAAAATTTTAAGTACCACCAGGGGCAGTTTCTGATTGTATGTATTTTATGTGAAAAGCATCTTGAAAATTAAAAAAAAAAAATCAGCAAATCTTTCAGACTTCAGTTTGCATTCAAAGTATCAGCTTTAATTATCGGAGGAAATAGGAATCTTTCCTGGGTCATCTACCCACATACAAATCATCAGAAGTGTTACTTTCCAGAGAAGTGGAGTCTGGCAGGGAGTAACGCCCTCATTTTGTCATCAGAGTCTGCTGATCTCACTGAGGCATGAAGGCTCCCAAGCAGAGGAAGGCAAGGGGTGGGAGGAGAAGCCTTGTCATTACTGAGCAATGTGGATTGTGTTATTGTGTCTGACCCGGAGTTCTGCATGGCCACCCAACTCTGCCTCAAGGACCCAGGGGATAATTCATCATAAATGAAAATGCTCTTGGTAAAGGTGGGGGAGGATCTGGTCATGGCTAGAGCTGGGATTTATGGCATTATAATAAGTTAATTAACGGCTCGCTCATTGCATTTTTAAGAATGAAGATTACATCTAAATGCACATGCTTATTCGGGCCATCTCTTTAGGCCTATGGAGGGCTTGTTAGGGAAGGTGTCTTAAGATGAATTAAAACAGTGAGTTTTATGAGGTCTAGGCTGGCACATTAATCATAAGAACTAGAATGTTATAGGCTAATGACACCATAAAGATCTGATTGGCTTACACTGGTGCACATGTGCTAAAATGGCCAGTTCAGAAATACCTGTGTAGTCTAAATGGAATAGATTAATTTATTGTAAGATAGCCAGTATACCTGAAACTCTCTAGTAACTGACTTCTAAGGAACATGGGACAGAACTGGTACATTGTTTTGAATAGTTTCAATGCAACAATACAAAACCACTGCAAAAGTTCATTCAAATAATTTTATAAGAACTATGGCACACAAAAATTAAAGTCAAGGAAAAGTCTAGTAAAGAGAAAAAGCTAAATTTTCATATAACTTTCAAGTGAGAAATGGAAAACCGCCTAGAAGACTCAATGTGGAGTGACTAATGTCAAACCTCAATGGACAGAAGGCTTTATTTATGTGAAGGAAAATAGATGGAAGATAATGTAAGAGGTTGAAACTAGAACCAATTTGAAGACTCTGTGCCCCTAGCAAAGGAATGAAGTAGCATCATGGGTTTATTAGACAATGGTTATAGGTTCCTCTAAACTGATGGGGAACATGTGTCCCTCATTACAGAATGTACTGCAGACAAGAGACTAAAGGGCTCAAAGAAACCTATGCAGTTATTAGTATCATACAGTGTTTATATGTCTAATTGAAGTGCTAAAAATATATATATCAGTAATGTCATTCAGTAGAACACTCTAAGAAAACATGATTGGTGTTTATCTATAAGAAGAATATAGCATTAGTCTAAGCCTCCAAAGGACTCTCTAAAACAAAACTAGAAGATGAAAAAAATGAAAGAGAAAAAAAAGTAGAAGATAGCTGAAGTTTAGATTTTTCTTTTTGGTTGTGAATTTAGCCATTAAAGGCTGAGTCATCTCTCTAGCAATAGAAGTTGGTTTTGTTGTTGTTGTTGTTGTTGTTGGTGGTGGTGGTGGTGGTGGTGGTGGTGGTGGTGGTGGTGGTGGTGGTTTTGTTTTGTTTTGTTTTAGAAACAGAAAAGGCAGGACAGGGAAGATGGATAGGTAGAAAGGGAACAAGAAAACCAAAGCTATAGCAAAGACAATGTCCAAATTGAACTACATGGGAGCAAAGAACAAAATCCTACTGAAAAACAAAAATTAGACAAAACAACAACAAACTTAGAGTAATTTCAGTAGGAAACACATCCATTCTAAGGCTAATGTCTCTGTTTCATAGACTTCGCACACATTGACACATAGCTACTAAGATCAACAAAAGCTCATAGGCCCCACCCGAGATCAGGTCCAGTCCCACAGGACCATGGTGAGACAAGCAGAAGCTGACAGGAACAAGGAGGACAAGTAGCTATGTGTGTGCCTGGTGGGATTTCAGTCAATCCAGGTCATCGAGATTCCTTTCTGAATGCTGTCATGCTTATATGTGAGCCCAGTATTATCTAATTTCCAGCTCTTTTTAGGACAACCCAAAACTACTAACCGAACTGTTCAACAAAAAGCTGACAAAGCAGTGCATGGCAGTGAGTTTCATGTTCCGAATCCTTGTTCACAGTTGTTAACTGCATGAGCAGAAATACACTTAAATAGGTTAAGGGTCGACTTTTCATTTTGTTTGCTTTTTGTCTCCATTGGGTAATCTTTGGGATGTAAAACCTGGGGCAAGAGGCACTAATGGCAGTCTCTGGTTGCTGATTATTTTAAGTCCATCTGGCTCAGCATCTCTCCAAGCCATGAGCAATCATGTGGTACACCCACCTCCCCTCACACCCTATTACACCAGTGACTCAAAAGCACACATGCTTTTGGTCCCATGTTGTTTCCTCCTTCTAGATAAAGAAAATCTTATTGTTTGAAGTGTGGTTCAACTGTTAATCCACAGCAAAACCCTGGGTACGAATAACTACAAAAGCCAGCATATCTGGTTGTCTATCAGACAGTGATGACCAGAATCATACTCTTTCCTCATAGCACTTGGTTGTGTCATGGGTCTTTGTATGATCATATTTCTGATTAACACAGTTAAGAGTTCTGGCTTAACTCTCATGAGACATGAGCTCCTGAAGAAAATGCACATGTCTTCCCATAAAGCCAGGAATGCCTCACAGCAGATGCATTCGAAGCCTTTCTAAGTACATGTACATACGGTAGCCATCTGATATATGCTTGCTAATGTGAGAAGAGGGTTATCTTGTTATAAAATGCCACTACAACTACAAAATCCTAAACTTTCTGTGAAACAGAAACTCAAAGTAGAGTAAAATTTGTAAAGGTAATTTAGGAAGAAAAATGACCCAGCCCAATTTCCTGGTGTTCAGAGCCAGGATGCAACATCAGGTTCTCCCTAAAGGCATGGTAAAAACACTGAAACATTAATCAGCCCACATACCTGCTAATCACTCTGCCAGCTATGCTGAGAAGCAGATAACAGAGTCAGTCTTTTTAAATTAACCCTGCAGAGACATAGGAGCATAGAAACCCAAAACAAACCCAAGTTGACATCTGGAGCTCAGATGGTAACTATGCCCTAAACATAAGCAGATTCAGTATGTTGTTCTCATAAAGCAACTGCAAAGATCATTCTAGTATCAAAGCCACAACAGGGCTTTATCATAGGAATTGTCCTGGTTATCATGGCTCCTGGCTACAGCTGGGGCTGAGAAAAAGAAAATAGTGATTGTCAAGATAAGAAGGAAGAATGCAGGATTCATTACTGCTATCAGTACTACTCTGAGGATGAACAATTCGAGTGCTATGTTTTATTGGGGGTGGGGCAGGGGATGAATCTACACAGCCCTGTGCCTACTGGTCTACCTCTCTTAGCCGACTGAACATTCTCCAGAGATGAGAAGATCTAAAACTGTTGCCTTGTGGCACCCAATAAACAATTACTCACTTTTATTTTTCTGGGTGTGGGTAGTCTCTAGAATTTTTCACTATCACCATATGGCATGGCATGCAAGGTACAATATAAACAATTCCTGTTTGAGAGGGTCTGTCTTGAAGAGACTAAAGTACTTTCAGATAGCCCCTCCCATTGTAATCCTCAATATGAGATGTAGAGAATGAAAGGGAGGGGGAGACAGGATGAATACAGGACCAGAAAGCCAGGAAGTGCCTCCTCCCTCACACTAGCATCTTCTGCTCTGGAGGTTGCCCTGAAAAGAAGAGCTGAAACTGAGAAGCCATGATCTGTCCAACACGGATCGTTGGGAGCCATGGGATATCTAAGTCCCATATCCTTAAGCATTTATTGAGGGAAATGTGTTACTCTTTGACGTAATAATCAAGTAGAAGCATGTGCTCAACGACAAAGGCATAATCCATAAACATACTCAACCACTCATTTCTTTTTCCTAATTAACTTCTATGTATGTGTATATGTGCGTGTAAGTGAGACTGTGCCACATGGATGAGTGTCCACACCAACCAGAAGAGGGTGTCAGATCCCCTGGAACTGAACTCAAGGGCTCTGGAAACCTGGGAAGTGCTCCTCCCTGCCGAGCCATCGCTCCAGGGCCCCAATCATTCATTTCTACAGTATTTCAGAGAGCTTCTATTGTATGGAGGTAAGGTGCCATCTTTAGGCTTAGGAACACTGGTCAGATAAATCTCAGGTCCTGAGGAAGCTGATAGCCTGAGAATGTTGCAGGACAGAGGTATCATCTCTGCTTCAGTGGGTCAGGATTTGATGCAATGTCTTCGACTTATGGTACTTATAAGGTACCATCCACATATTTTTTCTCCTTCTGGGCCATAATAAAGTGAGTTTAAAGAATCTGTAGACATCACCTTTATCCTCTCTTGTTTGTCAAAAAAAAAAAAATCCACAAAAGTAAAATGCCTTGTTCAAGATTATTTATAATTTAGAAGCAAGTCTGAGAGAAGAATGTAAGCTTCCAGCCCAGCTTTTCTTTCCTAGTAACACCACACTCTGAATCCTTTAGAGGAATGAGGCATTAGCTACATTTGCACACAAAGTACAAATTGCTTCCTTTATTAGAACATCCAACTCTGTCATTTTCTTGCCTTTCAACTGACTTTCAGCACCTCTACTCCGGAATCAGTCTAGCAACCTACCGCAACAAAATGCACAACTCTTTATACATATTTTATCATTTCTTTTAAGTCTCACTTTACAGGATTTCTAAGTTTTTCTCTGGTGTCTCTGGTATCCTGATTTTAGTTAATAGCAATGAAACAAGAGCAAAAAAAAAAAGTAAAATCCAAGTCCTTGATCTGGGCCTGTTTAGTGAGCAAGGGAAAGAAAACACGGGGCTGGAGGCACATGAAAACACGTCAATCAGCTGTAATTGCTCTCCGAGAGGAACTCTCTTCCTGCAAGTAAAAACAAGCTCGTCCCCAGTACAGGGCTTTGTAGTGACGACTAATCTACTAATGACCAGCTCGGCGGTTCTCCTCACATTGGCTCAAAATGAACATTTGATAAAACATGACAGAAAAGGACACCCTGACCAAGTCACAAATCTTCAACAATGTCATAAAGGACATATGTGTGTGTGTGTGTGTGCGTGCATGTGTGTGTGTGTGTGTGTGTGTGTGTGTGTGTGTGTGTGTGTGTGTGTGTGTGTGTGTGCATGTGTGTGTGTGTGTGTGTGTGTGTGTGTGTGTGTGTGTGTGTGCATGTGTGTGTGTGTGTGTGTGTGTGTGTGTGTGAGTGTGTGTGTGTGTGTGTGTGCATGTGTGTGTGAGTGTGTGTGTGTGTGTGTGTGCATGTGTGTGTGAGTGTGTGTGTGTGTGTGTGTGCATGTGTGTGTGTGCATGTGTGTGTGTGTGTGTGTGTGCGTGTGTGTGTGTGTAATCTTTAAACATAGGAAGTAATGGTGTTACTGCATTTTAGCATCATTGACTTCTGAGAATTCTAATGACATTATGCATTTCATAGTTACTGAAATGGCACAGATATATATACCAGAACTCTGCCACATTTAAAAATACTCTAGTTGTACAACGATTCTTTTTTAAAAGTAAAATAGCCCAGATTTGGCCTGAAGACATGAAAACCACACCCTTGGGAGTGATATCTAAAGGCTATATTTGGCTAGATATATTTAAAGACAGTTTTAAAATATTTTCAGTATAATTTTCTATTAGTTTGGAGCATACTTAAATGGAAACACTAATCTCTACAACAAAAGGCAGAGGGCAAATACCCTCTGCAAAAAAGAAAGGAAAGAAGGAAGAAGGAAAGGAAGCAAGGGACGGAGGGAGGGACAGAGGGAAGGAGGAAGGGGGAGGAAGACAGGGAAGGAAGACGACCACCCACCTAATCTATTACCACTGTCTTTATTCTTTACCACAAACTTTAGTTCTGTATTTTTGAATAACACCAGATTTAGAAAATAGAAACAAACTAGAAGGCATAGACATTCACTCCAGTGTGGAAACAAAATAAGATCAACAATAAAGTTTACAATAAACTCTAGCTGAAGGCCCATTGTGATTGTCACTTAAACAATTAAAGGTTGATGCCACCCTTTAGAGAATGACTTCATGGAATTTCTTTATTCTCAAAGTCACCGATGCTGTAATGCAATAATACCATTATTTCCTATGTTTAAAGATCACACACACACATACACACACACATGTATAGATACACACACACTGTGTGTGTGTGTGTGTGTGTTTGTGTGTTTGTGTGTGTGTGTGTGTGTATACTTTCATGGCATTCTCTAAAATAACATATAATGGTTAATTTATAAATTTTTTTTAAAAAAAACTCATTTCAAGTTTTAAAATAGCTAATTTTCAGACCTAATAAGGCCAGGCAAATGGAAAGGGTTTATGAGTGTAGCACGATTGGGCAGAGTTATCACGGGACAGTTTTATTTCCTCTTGTCATACTGCCTCTGTTTATAGGAGAAAGCTGAACAGGACACTAAACGTGCATGACTGTCTGTTCACTCTGTAAGATTCTTGTAATGGGTATAACTGGGGCTGGCCTTATTACTGAAACGTTGGAGTCCAGAGCCAGTCACACTAAGGAATACATTTAAGCTTTGGGCCCTTTGTGCTCTTCCTTTGCCCAGACAGTGGAAGAGCTATTCAGGATCTGTCCTCCAGTTTACAAGTACAAACTCCATGAAACAGTGGAGCCAACTGTGTCCACATGGACTCTTAGAGGACATGATTGACTACTCACTACTCAGACATCCTTCAACAAAGGAATCCAACTATGAGAGTTGCCACCAGCCAATGGCCTTCAATACTAGCACATTTGAAGACTCTCTTGTTTATAGAGTGCTATCTCTAATCCCTAACTTTGTAGGACAACTAACTCACAGGAAGTGAAGAGTTGACCCAAAAACAGAAAATTCTGGCAATATTGTCTCAACTCAGGAAAACCCTGAAGGTCCATACCAGGCTACAAACTCTCTGTGCATTTTGCCAAGATTGTTACTGTGAGTATATTATAGCATAATGTCTTCTTTCTGCTCTTATTTACCTGCACCTCCACCTTTAACTTGTGGACTCTATGGGCACCCACTAATAACTGCCTTGCACACTAAACTACACTTACCTAGAGTGTAGTTCCTGTAGAACGCAACTTGATACAAGAAGATCTTGACCTCTTTTCCAAAATTTCTAGATTCCAGAGCTGGATTATCCTCCTAGGTTGCTAGATCTAACTCTTAGAGAAAGCATTGTCTGACTGGCAAGGCCTGTGCTTGGATGTAATGAGCACATTCTAGCTATTAATAAAATTCACATTTAAATTTCTTGTTAGTTACTGCCATCATGTCATGGTTCGCATGTCATTGGGGACAGGTCAGGAACAGGTGATAGGATTCAACCCTTAAAACCACACATTGTACTCCTAACAAGGTCTACTCCTAGAGCCAACTGAAAAGGTGTAGTATAACTTTCAGAAATGTCAAAGTTTCTTTGAATCATTTGAATTTTCCCTCTTGAGAGTCTTCGTATCCATGACAACTATAAAAATTAAGGATTAGTGAATGGTTCCACAATTCAGAAAAGTTTCAGGGTTTGAAAATTGTAATTTAATTAAAGCAAGAGCTATTGTTATTTAATAAAGAGAAATCATATGGATCTGAAATCATATTTTATGCCCATTCCCATCAAAAGGAAAAGTGGATTAAAAGTTTCACGAAGAACAATATACAGGGAAATCTTCATTTAACCAGCTAGAAGATTCTAAAAGAATTTACATTCTGGTGCATACTAAAGAGTTCAGGATTTGTGAGCAGAGAAGAAAGAGAGAAGGCTAATGTGAACACTTCCTCAATTCAGTCTTTATTCAAGCCAATCATTTAATTTATGCTATTGAAAAATGTTTAATACTTAATTCATAAAAAAAATTGTTCTAAATTAAGGCACAAAGATGGTATGTCTTCCCTTAATGATACAAATCTATGAAATGCAACACACAAGAGAAAAAGGAATTCATAAAGTCACATGCATGGCAGTGAAGATATGTTACATTTTTGTCTAGACATCTAATAGACCCACCTGAATATCATCCTATACCACTATTTAATGGCAATGCTTTTCTTGGGGGAAGACAGTAATGTTAGCAAATTTTATTGTGGAGGAAAAAAACAAAATTAGATTCAAATTGCTTACCCAATAAATGACCAACAAGAAGATTAAAGTCTTACCGCTATACTCCTGTCCCTTTACAAGACAATTCAGCTTTCACTTACTCTAAAGTTACAGTAAAGAAGTTGATATCTTCAGGATAATGTTAGCCTATTCAAAATCCACCAAGCATTTAAAAATATAGCTTGACAACTGACATTTCTATTTTATTGGAAGAAACACTAAAAAGATGGTTCCATTTTTTTTCTAGCATCTCCAAGCAGGGCTCAGATATGCTCAGAGAGAGAGAGTGTGTGTGTGTGTGTGTGTGTGTGTGTGTGTGTGTGTGTGTGTGAGTGTGTGTGTGTGTGTGTGTGTGTGTGTGTGTGTGTGTGTGTGTAAAGTAAAAACAGCACTTCAAATCCTGCTTGTCAGAAGGGAACTAGAGAAGGCCTCACTCTCACCCACAGCCTTGACATGGTAGCTATTTGTGGAAAAAGTTCTAATACCATTCATGCTCAGTCCCTGGGGATAATCTCCTGCAGAGACATGGACTAGACATTACAGCTCTGAGTGCTCAAAGCCCAAGCATCACTGGATACTCAAGAAAGTTCCATCTGAAGCTCCTGAGAAGCAGTAGCCAGTATCCCAAGTCTTAGAACATCTGCAATTGTCCTCGAACCAGGAGCTAGGGAACATTTCCTGGGTAACACAAAGTCTTGAATGGTTACTGGTAACACAACATAAAACATCAATGAAACAAAGCTGTGGTGCTTGAAAAGAATGAGCAAAATGGACAAAGCTTTGACTGGACTAAACAGAAAAAGAAAGAGAAGTTCCCAATAAAGTAAATCTGGACACGGGAAGGAGCTATATAGTTCATACATCAGTAGAATAAAGCCACATAAGAAACGCCTAATGCTCGAAACCTGGGAGACAAGAGAACTCCTTAACAGACACCATGCATGATGTACATATCTTCAAAGGAAAAAATGTCCATACCTAAACAGAGCAATAATGAGCAAGTGAATTTGCACTAAAAGTTCCCGGGCCTGATGGTTTTGCTGTTCTGCTCCATGAATCTACTAAGAAAGAACTAATCCCAACTCTATAAAAAAAAAAAAAAAAAAAAAAAACTTTACTTAGGGGGAATTTGGCCAAATTCCTTTTATGAAGTCAAGATGACCTCAGAACCATGCAAGAAAAAGCTCCAATAACAACAGAAACGAAATCATGAAGTGCCATGTTGTGTAGCAGTTTCCTCTAAAATTGACATCCTCCATCCCCTTGACAGAGAAGGTGATGAGGCCCCTCTTCAGATTACTGGGCTCTCTCAGATGAGACAAGCTGCAAAGAAGACTAAGATCTGAGCAGCCTGGAAGAAGCAGAAACCAGCCTAGATGCCAGGAAGAGGTTCAGACCAACTGAGTCACTTGGAAAGAAAGGACACTCTCTAATCTGTTAAGCTACCTGCGGTCTTTGTAGTATGTTCCAGGTTTCCAGCTTTTGTAAGCTATCCTCCATGCTGGAATAGAATTTGATGATGCAGCTGTCTTTGAGTCATTTCTGCTCCTATACATAACCTGACATCCATATATCTGAAAGTAATTCCCATAAAACTCAATAGTTCACCAAGTTGGACTTTAGTGGCATACTTACTTTAATTTGTTGAGGTTCCCTATCTGGTAAGAGTAAATGTGGGTGTAAGCAAACTTCACTGGAGTGTGCATAGCAGGTGTTCTGGTTCCCCAAGAAGTCTTGTCCCATATCATACCAGCACACTGAATCCAGCAAAGCATTAACATACAGTAATCCATAATGAAGTTGTATTTATCCAAGGGATCCTTCACCATATATGCACATCCATATACATGATATAATACATCAACGTAATGAAAGACAAGGTTAGATAATGTGCAATAGATATAGAATAAACCTTTAAACTAAAAATAAAATCTGTCAGCAAAAAAGGTATCAAAAGTATACCTCAAAAAATCCTAATAGCTACATATAAAAAACATGCAGTCACTGTCTGTATTAGTCAGGGTCATAAAACTTATGTCATTAATGAGTGTGTGTGTGTGCACGCGCGCGCGCGCGCGCGTGTGTGTGTGTGTGTGTGTGTGTGTGTGTGTGTGTGTGTGTGTGTGTGTGATTTATTGGAATGACTTACAATAATGATCCAACAATGGCTAGCTATGTATGGTGAATCCAAGAATCTAGTCGCTGCTCAGTCTCACAAGCCTGGGTGTCTCAGCTGATCTTCTGTATGTGCTAGAATCCCAAAGAAGTGGGCTCCAGTGCCAGTGAAGGAATGGATGTGCTGGCAAGGCAAGGGCAAGCAGGCAATAAACGTCTACCAGATGCTTGCCCTTTGCATCCGGAGACAGCCATCAATAGACACCCATAGACCACAGCCTGGTCTGTGAGGGTATTGGGCTTAAAAATGCATGCAGACACAACACTCATACACAAAAAAATAATTTTAAAATTTAAAACAATTCTGGACAATTAAATGACTCAGCACGTAAGGGTACTTGCTGCCAAGCCTTATGACCTAAATTCAACCACACTGGGGCAAGAGAACTAACTCCTAAAAGCTATTCTCTGTCCTCAGAAAATACACACACACACACACACACACACACAGAGAGAGAGAGAGAGAGAGAGAGAGAGAATGCACAATCACAATATGCATACACACACAGCTTGCAGACAGTTTAAAATAAAACAAATATAAAATAGAAACAAAAAATTAAATAATAAAATTATTACTGATAAATTCCAGTGCTGATCATGACAGAGTAGATTGTATCAAATTATCCCCTCTTCTGAGAAATCATATAAAAGCAAGATACGATAAATAACATGGCTGTGTTGAAGGTACCAGACAGGACCAAAGCAGCCAGAACATGAGAGGCAAAGATCCTAGAGGAAATGGCATGGAGGTGAGCAACCTCATCCTTCAGTTTCTCCCAGAGGAACAGAGACTAAAGTGAAGAAGGCCACATAGCCTTGGCATACCAATGGGTAAGTTCAAGGCTCCTCAGTCACTCAGGGCTTGAGTAACAGAAAGCCCAGAGAAGAGAGAAGTTTGTACAATGAACAACTTAGCTTTGGCTCTCAATATCATTGTTGAACTCTAGGTTGCAAACAGTACTCAGGAGCTTGGGCACGGATTTCTTGAGCTGAGCATGACACTTTGTCTCACACTTTGCACAGCATGAATATTGACAAAGTCAAGGAATAAAAAGTTTGGTCTTTAACTTCAACATGCCTAGGTCATTGGAAATGCCCATCTTGTTTGTGATTTGAACACAGAAGGACATTAAAACTATAGCCATACGTAATAAATCCAGAATGGAACAGAGACAGCAGCCAGCAGCAGACTTTCAGGGAGTATTATCTTCTGCCAGATACCATCTTCCTAAAACCTCCATTCCTAACAATGATCATAATAAGTTACTATTATCATTGCTATGTGTCCACATGCTATGTGTGTAGGTATGTACCATGTCACAGCATGCATGTAGAATTGATGCTTACCTTCTGTCTTTACATGGGTTTTCAGAACAAGCTTAGATCATCGGACTGACACGGTAAGTGCAGTTACCTGCTGAGTCATGTTTGGGTCAAGTGCAATTAGTTTTCTTTCCTTGAATCCACTTTGCCAGTTCTTATTGAGTCCAGTTAATTTTGTTAAAGATCAAGGGTTTTTCCTACAAACCTAGTAAGTTCAAACTCTTTGCAAAAAAGAAAAAAGATAAGCTCATTTTTTTAATTCCTCAAGATTATGATTTATGATCTTAGGGGACACCAACAGGTGTCCAGTTTTTGTGTCTTGCTTGTGATCTCACAGTAGAAATCATCTAGGTAGTTCTTGGCCTTGCAGCTACCACAGTGCTCTGGGAACCATCAACCCACTGTTCCTTTATTAACATGAGCTAAGCGTTTTCTCAGATGCATATATAGACTACCCTAATTAATACTTAGTGTGGAATAATACAAATTCGTTATACAAAATAACATTTTAAACAATGTGGACAGTTTAAATTATTTAAAGCACCCATTATATCTACTGTTTAATAATAATTAACCTATAAAAATTGAGAAATATTAAGGAGTATGAACTGACAGTGTGGTATACAGACTAATGACAACTGCTAAAGATGCCTATGTACAGATTCCTGTTGCTATACATCTCTACCTGTCATAAAGGAAAATGGAGATGAGATACTGGCTATAGACCTCACTATGGGAAGATGGTCCTGGGTTGCTCAGGTTAACCTAGGAAATCACAATCACCTGTCTTTGAAACGAGAGAACCTGTTTTGTTTGTTGTTCTTGCTGTTGTTGTTGTTCTTGCTGTTGTTGTTGTTTCATTATTATTACTTTTATCTTTTACAATCTAGTCGTTAACCCCCCCATCCCACTTCCAGGCTAAACAGTTCCTCATTCCATCCCTCCTTCCCCCTGTCCCCAAGAGGATGTTCTCACCCCCCCCCACTCCCCACTCCCTGTGACCTCAAGTTTCTCTGGGGTTAGGCTCCTCTCCTCTCACTGAAGCCAGACCAGGCAGTCCTCTGTTGTATATATGTTGGGAGCCTCAGACCAGCTAGTGTATGCTGCCTGGCTGGAAACTCGGTGTCTGAGAGATCTCAAGGGTCCAGATTAGTTGAGACTTCTGGTCTTCCTATGAGGTTTCCCCTCCTCCTCAGCTTCTTCTAGCTTTTCCCTAACTCAACCACAGGGGTCCCTACTTCAGTCCATTGGTTAGGTGTAAGTCTGTCTGTCTCAGTCAGCTGCTGTTTTAGCCTCTCAGAGGACTGGCATGCTAGGCTCCTGTTCGTAAGCACACCTTAGCATCCGTAACAGTGTCAACCGTTGGACCTTCCCCTTGAGATGAATTCCAAGTTGTGCAGATCACTGGACTTCCTTTACCTCAGTCTCTTCTCCAATTTTGACCCTACACTTCTTTTAGGAACAATTCTGGGTCAGAGTTTTCGACTGTGGGATGACAACCCAATCCCTCAACCATCCAACCTAATAAAAAATGGGGTATAAAGCTAAACAGAATTCACAATAGAGGAATCTCAAATGGCTGAGAAGCACTTAAATAAATGTTCAAAGTCCTTAGTGATCAGGGAAATGAAAATCAAAACAACCCTGAGATTCCACCTTACACTAAGCAGAATGGCTAAGATCAAAAACTCAGATGACAGCACATGTTGGCAAGGATATAGAGAAAGAGGAACACTTCTCCATTGCTGGTAGGATTGCAAATTAGTAGAACCACTCTGGAAATCAATCTGGAGGTTCCTCAGAAAATTAGAACTAGATCTACCTGAAGACTAAGCTATACCACTTTTGGGCATATACCCACAAGATGCCCCACCATACCACAGGGGTACGTGTTGTGCTTCATTATGTTTATAGCAGCCTTATTTGTTACAGCCAGAAGTTGGAAACAACCCAGATGTCCACAACAGAAGATTGGATACAGAAAATGTGGTTTATTTACACAATGTAATACTATTCAGCTATTAAGAATAAGGACATCTTCTGGTAGTACTATGTCCAATTTTCTGAGGAACCTCCAGACTGATTACCAGAGTGGTTGTACAAGCTTTCAATCCCACAAACAATGGAGGAGTGTCCCTCTTTCTCCACATCCCCGCCAGCATCTGCTGTCACCTGAATTTTTGATCTTAGACATTCTGACTCCTGTGAGGTGGAATCTCAGGACTTCCAAAACAATCTCAGGGTTGTTTTGATATGCATTTCCCTGATGATTAAGGATGTTGAACACTTTTTCAGGTGCTTCTCAGACATTCAGTATTCCTCAGTTGAGAATTCTTTGTTTAGCTCTGTACCCCATTTTTAATAGGGTTATTTGATTTTCTGGAATCCATCTTCTTGAGTTCTATAGATAGATAGATAGATAGATAGATAGATAGATAGATAGACAGAGAGAGAGAGAGAGAGAGAGAGAGAGAGAGAGAGAGATTGGATATTAGTCCCTGATCTGATTTAGGATTGGTAAAGATACTTTCCCAATTTGTTGGTGGCCTTTTTGACTTATTGACAGTGTCTTTTGCCTTACAGAAGCTTTGCAATTTTATAAGCCATTGCTGTTCTGTTCATAAATTTTCCCCTGTGCCCATATCTTTGAGGTATTTCCCCACTTTCTCCTCTATAAGTTTCACTGTCTCTGGTTTTATATGGAGTTCCTTGATCCACTTAGACTTGAGCTTTGTACAGGAGATAAGAATGAATCAATTCGCATTCTTCTACATGATAATCGCCAGTTGTGCCAGCACAATTTGTTGAAGATGCTGTATCTTTTCTACTGGATTATTTTAGCTCTTTTGTCAAAGATCAAGTGACCATAGGTGTGTGGGATCATTTCTGGGTGTTCAATTCTATTCCATTAGTCTACCTGTCTGCTGCTATACCAGTACCATGCAGTTTTTATCACAATTGCTCTGTAGTACATCTTTAGGTCAAGGCATGGTGATTCCACCAAAAGTTCTTTTATCATTGAAAAGAGTTTTTGCTATTCTAGGTTTAGGATGTCATCCGAGTGGTGTAACCCAATCACAAAAGAACACACATGGTATGTACTCACTGATACACGGATATTAGCCCAGAATCTTAGAATATCCAAGATACAATTTGCAAAACACATAAAACTCAAGAAGAAGGAAGACCAAAGTGTGGATACTTCATTCCTTCTTAGAATGGAGAACAAATTACCCATGGAAGGAGTTACAGAGACAAAGTTTGGAGCTGAGATGGAAGGAAGGACCATCCAGAGACTGCCCCACCCAGGGATCCACTCCTTATACAACCACCAAACCCAGACACTATTGCATATGCCAGAAAGATTTTGCTGACAGGACCCTGATATAGCTGTCTCTTGTGAGGCTATGCCAGTGCCTGGCCAATACAGAAGTGGATGCTCATAGTCATCTATTGGATGGAACACAGGGCTCCCAATGGAGGAGCTAGAGAAATTCCCCAAGAGCTGAAGGGATCTGCAACCCTATAGGTAGAACAACAATATGAACTAACCAGTACCCCCAGAGCTTGTGTCTCTAGCTGCATATGTAGCAGAAGATGGCCTAGTCAGCTATCATTGGGAAGAGAGGCCCCTTGGTCTTGCAAACTTTATATGCCTCGGTACAGGAGAATGCCAGGGCCAAGATGTGGGAGTGGGTCGGTAGGGGAGCAGGGCAGGGGGAGGGTATAGGGGACTTTCAGGATAGCTTTTGAAATGTAAATGAAGAAAATATCTAATAAAAAATTGAAAAAAAAAGAACAAGGACATCATGAGTTTTGCAGGCAAATGGATGGAACTAGAAAATGTCATCCTGAGTGAGGTAACTCATAACCAAAAGGAAATAAATGGTATATACTCACGAATAAGTGGATATTAGCCCAAAAGGTACAGAGTACCCAGGATACAATCCACAAAACTCAAGAAAGTTAACAAGCCAAAGGGCCCAAGTGAGGATGCTTCAATCCGACTTGGGAGGGGGGAAAAGCAATCATGGAGGGGCAGTAGGGAGGAACGTGACTAGACAAAGGAAGAGGGAGGGGAAAAGGGGAAAGTGATCAGGTATTGGGGAAAACAGGAGAGAAGCCCTGAGGGCTAGCAGAATGAATAGAAATATGCAACCAAATGGTGCTGGCACAACTGGTTGTTAACATGCAGAAGAATGCAAATCAATACATTCCTATGTCCTTGTACTAAGGTCAAATCTGAGTGGATCAAGGAACTTCACATAAAACCAGAGACACTGAAACTTATAGAGGAGAAAGTGGGGAAAAGCCTCGAAGATATGGGCACAGGGGGAAAATTCCTGAATAGAACAGCAATGGCTTGTTCTGTAAGATCAAGAATTGACAAATGGGACCTCATGAAACTGCAAAGCTTCTGTAAGGCAAAAGACACCATCAATAAGACAAAAAGGCCACCAACAGATTGGGAAAGGATCTTTACCTATCCTAAATCAGATAGGGGACTAATATCCAGTATATATAAAGAACTCAAGAAGGTGGACTCCAGAAAATCAAATTACCCCATTAAAAAATGGGGCTCAGAGCTAAACAAAGAATTCTCACCAGAGGAATACCAAATGGCTGAGAAGCACCTGAAAAAAATGCTCAGCATCCTTAATCATAAGAGAAATGCAAATCAAAACAACCCTGAGATTCCATCTCACACCAGTCAGAATGGCTAAGATCAAAAATTTAGGTGACAGCAGATGCTGGCAAGGATGTGGAGAAAGAGGAACACGCCTCCATTGTTGGTGGGATTGCAAGCTTGTACAACCACTCTGGAAATCAGTCTGGCGGTTCCTCAGAAAATTGGACATAGTACTACTGGAGGATCCTGCAATACCTCTCCTGGGCATATATCCAGAAGATGTCCCAACCGGTAAGAAGGACACATGCTCCACTATGTTCATAGCAGCCTTATTTATAATAGCCAGAAGCTGGAAAGAACCCAGATGCCCCTCAACAGAGGAATGGATACAAAAAATGTGGTACATTTACACAATGGAGTACTAGTCAGCTCTTAAAAAGAATGAATTTATGAAATTCCTAGACAAAATGATGGACCTGGAGGGCATCATCCTGAGTGAGGTAAAACAATCACAAAAGAACTCAAATGATATGTACTCACTGATAAGTGGATATTAGCCCAGAAACTTAGTATACCCGAGATATAAGATACAATTTGCAAAACACATGAAACTGAAGAAGAACGAAGACCAAAGTGTGGACACTTTGCCCCTTCTTAGAATTGGAAACAATCACCCATGGAAGGAGTTACAGAGACAAAGTTTGGAGCTGAGACAAAAGGATGGACCATCTAGAGACTGCCATATCCAGGGATCCATCCCATAATTAGCCTCCAAACGATGACACCATTGCATACACTAGCAAGATTTTGCTGAAAGGACTCTGATATAGCTGTCTCTTGTGAGACTAGGCCAGGGCCTAGCAAACACATAAGTAGATTCTCACAGTCAGCTATTGGATGGAGCACAGCGCCCCCAATGGAGGAGCTAGAGAAAGTATCCAAGGAGCTAAAGAGATTTGCAACCCTGTAGGTGCAACAACATTATGAACTAACCAGTACCCCGAGCTCTTGACTCTAGCTGCATATGTATCAAAAGATGGCCTAGTCGGCCATCACTGGAAAGAGAGGCCCATTGGACATGCAAACTTTATATGCCCCAGTACAGGGGAATGCCAGGGCCAAAAAATGGGAATGGGTGGGTAGGGAAGTGGGGGGAGAGGGTATGGGGGACTTTTGGGATAGCATTCTAAATGTAATTGAGGAAAATATGTAATAATAAAAAATATTTTAAAAAAAGAAATATGCAACCATTCCGGGGGTTGGGGGTGGTGGGCTCTAGAATGTACTAAAGACCTGGGAGGTGAAGGACTCTCAGAACTCAAGGTGAGGGACCTTAGATTAAATGCCCAACAGTGGGAAGAGGGAATTTGTAGAGTCCACCTCCAGTAGAGGAAGCTGGTTTTAAAACAAAAGACACAACAATGCAAAGAAATATGAAGACATGTCCCATCTTCTCTGCTTTTGAAGAAAAACTGAGGAGAACACAGGCCAAGAAAATCATGTAACTGTCCCAGAAGCTAGAAGTAGCTTGTACTTTGATAGCTAGCAAGAAAGGAGACTTCAGACCTCCCAGTTTAAGGAATAGAATTAAGCAACCCCAAATATCAGGAAAAAGATTCTTCCCGGAGTCTCCAGAAAAACAAAAACTAAAACAGAAACAGTCCTGCGAATAGCTAGCTATCAACCTGCAAAAAGCCATGATAGACTTCCAACCTTGATACACTGAGAGTTTTCACATTTGATATAGGCCGTTTTAGAATTAAAAGTATGTTTTAAATTTTATATGAATATAATAGAAACTAAAAATTAAAATGAATCACCTTTATAGGCAGTATATTTTAAAAAAATAACTCATCTATGGACTAGGGGCATAGCTCAGTAGCACAGAACTTGTCAAGTATGTGTTAGGCCCTGAATCTACCACCTGGCATCACAGTAATAGTTCAAATCTTTATTTTTATCATGTGTTTATATGTGTATGTGCTCATGAGTGTGTGTCTATGTGGTGTGGTTTGATACCCATATTAGAGCACACACATGGAGATCAGAGTACAACTTTGTTAAATCAGGTCATGAAATGGAATTTTCTAGTTTCATTGGAGACTCAGTTGTATCCTGTGGTGTTATATCTGAAAAAAAGGATGTTTTTGCTGAAGTAGACACTTGGGAGGAAGCTTTGCTAAGAACAGACATGTGGTGGTATTCTGGGGACAGCCTGGAAAAAGGGTATATGACGTTTTGTTAGATTAGATGCTTGGGAGAACACGTGATGCTAGGAAAGAATATAAATGTAACCCAATGGACAGTGGATGCTATTGATATGCCTTGCCATTCTTTGCTAGTCATGGCTGGGCTTTGCTGATGCTGGCCTTCGCTGACTACACAGGGTGGTATTGGTACATCTACCATTCTTTGTTGGTCATTGTTTGTCATGACTTCATAGAGAGAAATGCATACACACATACAAAAAAAAAAAAACCTTCTGGTGGTATTCCAGCAGCTTCTTGACACTTAGAAGAATTTGGGCCAATTGGCAGAGCCTTGCAGTTTCTTCTGGATAAACCTGCCATTGCTGATTCGTGAATGGTGTTTGCAAGTCTTGTGATTGCTGTTTAATGAAAGGTGTTTATGAGTAGATAGAGCTTCCATTGTTGATTCCTGTGAAGTAAATGGCAGATAACCTGACAAAAGAGATTGTATTCGCTACAAAGAACTATTTCTACGTCCTCCTTTGCTCTATTAACCTTTCCTTTGACTACCTCTGGTGGGTGGTGGGCTAGAAGGGAGGTTGAAGTGTTTAAGAACCCTTATTAAAAGTATGTTTTGAAAAATCTAAGCCTACACATTATCTTCTTTCAGCAGGATGGAGGTTCTAGGTATCAGAAATAAGTCATTGGGCTTGCATTTTTCTATCAGCAAGCTCGTTTACCTACAGATGCACCTTGCAAGCCCTTTCAATACTTTTAAAAGATTGTGGGGAAAAAATGTTGAATGTTGAAGTCTGGTTTTAAATGCTGTTTCTGACTTAGATGGAATGTACTCAAGGGTGCCCCAAGAACTATTGCTGAACAGATCCACTTCCCCTGGTCCTAATAACTTTTCTCTTCCACTACCTCTGCTGGGTGGTGGACTAGAGGAGAGGCTGAACCCTTATTAAAAGTATGTTGCAGAAAATCTATGCCTACACATCGGTTACTATTTTCACTTTCATAAAAGTTCTGCAGTTCCTAAAGAGGTTGTTTTCTGTCACATTGGCTACTTTTCTCCTTTCTTATGGCTCTGTCTTTGTGGTGGCTTCATCTCCTCTTCCCCTCCTCTTCTGATCTCTACAAACTCTCTTTTCATCTCCTCTGTTCTTCATTGTGTTTGTCTTTGAAGGCTAGCACATTTCCTTTGAGCTTTTTACAACAGAGATTAGGTGGTTACATCTCAAGGCTGAAGTTGTTTGCCTCGCCCCACTTAATTGTCCCTGCAAGTGTGTTTCTGCTTCTGCCTCCTGAGTGTGTGTTTTTCTCTCTTCTATTTTGTCATTTATGTTGTAGCGCCCACACAAGACCTTCTGTACTTCTTACTCATCCTCCTCCAGTGCGGCTGGCTATTTGTGGAAGAACAGTGTGAGAAGGAACACACTGAGTCAAGGCAGCCAGTGCTTTCTATAACACAAGGGTCTGAAACATTCCCGTCATAAGTGTGTCACCACCTGAGGAAATAGTAAGCAAAGAGGTGAGCAAAGAAAATTGCTGCTTCTTGTTAAACACATTTTTTAAAAAAATATATAACACCCTTCAATAATACCTTAACCGTGTTGAAACTACACTTACAAGAAGACTATAGGGCTAGTTTTTCCATTGGACAATAAAACATACATGTTTGGACTCAACACCCACTATAAGATCCTTATTGCTGTGTCTGTAGCATTCATCCTTGTCCCCTACAGTGTTTACGACAGCTGGCTAACAAATACACTAAGTTGGTTTATTGACACGTCATCTTACTTCAAAACCATTCCCCCCACATCTTTCTTGGAGCACTTGTATCCTAGACCTCATCTCTGAGTAAACCTTTCTGGGCGTATGGAGTGGGAAATGATTTCAGTACAGAGATATCAACTTTTAAAGAAAAGTAAGTGTTGCTTTTGGTTCAAGGTTACATTCACAGCTCTAAACTCAGTGTCCTTTCCTGTCCACATTGTCCACATAGATTTATTCACTGATGTAAGCTGGTACCTTTAAAAAGAAGAAGAAGAAGAAGAAGAAGAAGAAGAAGAAGAAGAAGAAGAAGAAGAAGAAGAAGAAGAAGAAGAAGAAGAAGAAGAAGAAGAAGTGTGTTTCTTTTTCAAATTTGGTGGACTGTGAGGAAAGTAAGCAGAGCATAATTTTACTTAAGCCATTTCTATTGAATTGTTAAGCAAAAAAATAAATGAAACCCTAGTCCATTGGTTTATGGAAATAGGTCAAAGCTTAGATGCCAGCAAACAATCTGCAGGTTTGAATGGCAGTCATTGAAGAACAGATGGTAGAAAGGAAATGGGGGATGCAGCTCAATGAAGGATTGCTTCTCTAGAATGCAGAGAGCCCTGGGTAGCTGAGCCTGGGTGGCTCACCCTGTCCTGTGTGCATCCCCAGCACATGGTAGGTGGAGGCAGGGAAATAACAAATCCAAGGTCATCTGCAGCACATAGCAAGTTTAAGGCCATCCTAGGCTGTAAAGACCTCGACTCTAAGATAAATAAATAAACTAACAATAAAGAAAGATGCAGTGGCAGTAGCAATTCCCAAGGCATAGAAACTTTTTTAAAAAGCAACACATTTGGGTTATAATATGCTATAAGCTCAGGAATTGTAGAGAAAAACATCCTTTGAAAAACGGTCATGATAATTTGGAATCTTAGTGCAGATTTCTAAATTGCAGATTAGAGCATTTCCAATATCCTAAGGGGGCCTTGGATTCTCTGCAAGAGAGTGTGAGAGGTCTCAGGCACAGGTTTGGGCCATTTTTACCAAATGGGAGTGTAAGCTGACCCATCATAGATTTGAACCTTGTCTATATCATAGTCTTGGATATTATTTCTGGAAAGATCAATTTCATCTATACTGAAGATCTATTGGAGCAAATAACCCCTTTCATGGTAATCACAGCAAGAGATCCCTCAGTACTCATGGTTCCTCCTCAGTGACGTCAACCACTCACTTGCGCCACAGATGGCGTGTGTTCCACTGGAGGTTTCAGGAAAGTCTCCTCAGTGTCCTATGGTGTTTAGCTTTCAGGTTCTCCACACTCTTAACCTTCTATTGACTGTGCATCACGATACAGTTACCCAGAGTTCCCTCAGTTCCTCTGGCCACGCACTCTTCAGCTAGTCACTTTTGTCACCTCTTTTAGTAGTGATAAACATAGATACCATGTTTCCCATGTCACTACCTCTGCACTCCATATTTCAGAATCTTCACCCTGTCCAGTTATGAACTAGGCATTTACATACTTGACATTGATGCAGCCTTTCTCACCTCTTAATGATCTCAAGTCTCCTTGCATCAAAACCTAGATTTCTCCCTGCTAGAATTCCACATTGATATTATTGATATATTGTATTTGATCACACCCCTAAAATTACTCAGAACAAAATAGTATCATGAGCCAGGGGCTTACTTTCACAAAAGACAATGGCAGAGAATCAGCTAACACCACCCTTGCTGGCTTAGGACCAAGTTGACTCTTGACTAAGATTTTGTGGATGCTTGGTTTTTTTTTCCCCCAGTATCTTCTTGATTGACAGGCAAATATGATCATATTGTTTAGTGACTTCCTAGCTTAGTAATGCTAGTAACTCTTCTGGGGTAGGGACCTAAACAAACAATATGAGCAAATATTACTGAACACATTACTAAAATCACATAATGATTTTGACTAAAAAGGACACTGCAATAGTTCTTATTGCATCTCAGCCTCAACACAAGGCAAGTTAGCATCTCCTGTACTAAGGGAGATAGACTTCACCTTAGTGACTCCCTAACCTTCTTTCACAGATGCTTGGGGCTGGAGAGATCACTAAGTGGTTGAGAGCTCTTGCGGTGATTTTAGATAACTGGAGTTTGGTACCCAGCACCTGTGTGGAGCAGCTCATAACTGCCTGTAACTCTAGCTCCAGGCTCCCCAGCACCCTCTATGACCTCTCTGGTCATTCACGAGCACACAGACATGCAAATAAAAATAAAAATCTTTTTCTAAGATTAGAAATTTGATGCTAAAACTCTTAAACTTAGGCAATGGGTTGTTCCATTTTTATTTCTGTCTAAATGTGAATATTGCTTTGAAATATGTGAGCATGTCCTCTTGGCAACACTGACAGGCAGAAAAGCATACACTACTCATCCACCTCCAATACCCACTTCCTCTCTCTTTGCCAGACCTCTTATACAGGTCACAAAAGCATATTGTCCAATTGTTTATGCTAAGACAAAGGACATTATTTAATATTTTGGCTATCATGCAATAAAACACGATTAAAATATTCTAATTCTCTGCTTGGGCTCAAACTAATATCCAGCAGTCTAAAAACCATGACCTATATAATGCTCTTTAGTTAGTAAGAATCTTTGTCACCCAATATTTATCTGCAAGGTCCTTACAGTTCTCACATATGCATCTTCTCATAGACCTATCACAGTTCTCAGAGAACATGTGGACCATGAGCCCATGCATTCCTTACCCAACACTCATGTCTCTAATTGAAATTCTATTACTTTTTCCAAAGAAAAGAAAAGACACATGATCTCAACTATGATTGCTATTACCCAAGACATCTCTGGAAGATATTTAACCAGGCACCTACTGTTGGAGGTGGGAGATTGCAGTGCCTGCGTTCCAGTTCATTACTTTGGGGGCCTGTGTTGCTCTTGCCAGGGCCTCAGAAGCAAAGAGATGGCCTAAACCCAGGTTAGAGAGGCTACAATAGCACAAAGGCAGTTATGCCACAAGAAAAATGTTGTCCACTAATCAGCTGGCAATCAATTACTAAGACCAGATAACCCTCTCCCCACTCTAGCTCTTCAGTATTAATAGTGCCATCCTGTAATGACTTCAGGCTCACGCAGGTGCATGAAAGAACAGACTCGAGGACACAGCTTCCAAGATTAATGAGCTCTGTCAATTTGCCCAGCAGACATCTGATTCTCCAGCTTTACGTAGCTACTGGTTTTACACTTGTCTTGTTTTTTTTCTCTCTCTCTTTTCCCCCTGAAAAAATTAGCTAGTAATTTGAACACATTCAACATGCATGCATCGACCCTAATTTTGCAATAAAGTATGAACCAAAAGGCGTCTTCATCTGAATATTAGCACAGCAAGTAGCTCATAATGGCAGGGTTACTTTGGTCATATATTAGGGCTAGTTGTTGCAATTAGTGATGTACAGAATTCAGAGCTGTAGAAATGCTTCATTGTGGAATAATGAAAACCTATCATCACGACTATCTCCATTTCCTCCCTTGGTCCAGAAAGCTACAAAGCAAAAGACTATGTGTACTCTAATAAATAATGAAGCTGTTTTTGAGCTTCCTGAAATACGAATGGCATGAATGAGGAGGAGACTTTTAGATCACTGATTCTCTGGGTAAAAGCTATTGAGCTTCCCACACACCCCCACCATGAAGGAAAACAGCATTGTCCCAGAAAACCCGGTCACCAAGACCTATACATTTATGTCAGAACAGGAATTGCCTATAAACTGAAATGAATATCAGGAAATTTGCTGTTCCTCCAAATTGATATTTTATAACCCAACTACTGTAAAATCTCATAATCTTTAAATACACGAGGTCAATGTACTAAATAGCTGTTTTATGATGCTACCTAAAGCCTCCGATTTGTTTCTCATGGGGACTGAGGCTTCATAGCTCACGGTTCCCCCTCAATTGCCCTTTCAATGAGTGTATGGATAAAAGGACCAGAACGTCTGACTTCAAAACAGTATTCCTGCCTCTACCTTTCTGCTTCCACTTAATGCCATAAGCAGCCATCCGTGAAGCCTTTTTCCAGACTACAGTTATTGGAAACTAGATTTTGCTAATTAATTTCTGTATGAATGTCTTCTGCTGTGATACCATCAATCATTTCCAGTTTAAAACAAAGATAAAGAAAACAAAGGAAGAAATAAGGAAAGAGAAAAACCGAACAACTCACACAATTATGTAATTTTCACAGTAATGGATTTCAGCCTGCTGTGTTTCCCACTTAAGTTTATCGTTGATCTATATTCATTCGTGGGATCTGTTCAATTATCATTTGCTACAGTAAGAAATATGTCTGACCTGGAGAAAGTGTTCCTTAGAAGATAGCAGTGCCTGTGCTGTCTTAGGAAAATAAGTCTGTAGCTAAAAAAGCCATTAATGACAAAGTTAGATGTAGCTGAAGCTCATATCAAACATGGGCTTTTAAATATTGTTCTTTGATGATTCCATACACATAGAGTCAGAAACGCTGAACTATGGTCACTGGCACTCTTTCTTCCTCCCAGACTATCTTTCTTCTTTTCAATAAGGTACTCTTCTCGTGTGTGTGTGTGTGTGTGTGTGTGTGTGCGAGCGCGTGTGCATGTGCGCGCGTGTGTGTGTACCTGTGTGTGTACGTGTGTGTGCGCGGGCGCACATGTGCGTGTGTGTGTGTGTGTGTGTGTGTGTGTGTGCGTGTGCGTGTGCGTGTGCGTGTGCGTGTGTGTGTGTGTGTGTGTGTGTGTACCTGTCTTACTGAGTTTCATTAAGGTTGCTTGCACCAACAAGAGTGAGGAGTTATTTATTTGCATGTGGACAACTTATCAATGGCTCGAAAACTTAAGAAACTGAAATGAAGTCCTCAGTATCCACGAACTGTAGCCCCTCAAGAAGGGCAGGGCCTCATAAGCCCCTCCCCTTTGCATAATGTAAAAAGAGACACAGTGAAGGTAAGAGAAGCTATGAAACAAATGGATTTAACAGATATCTAAAGAACATTTTATCTTAAAACAAAAAAATATACCTTCTTCTCAGCACCTCATGGTACCTTCTCCAAAATTCCACTAGAGAACTCCTAAACCTGATAAACAACTTCAGTAAAGTAGCTGGATATAAAATTAATTCAAATAAATCAGTAGCCTTCCTCTACACAAAGGATAAACAGATTGAAAAAGAAATTAGGGAAACAACACCCTTCACAATAGTCACAAATAATATAAACCTGGTAAACAGCTTCAGTGAAGTAGCTGGATATAAAATTAACTCAAACAAATCAGTGGCCTTTCTTTACACAAAGGATAAGCAGACTGAGAAAGAAATTAGGGAAACAACAGCCTTCACAATAATCACAAATAATATAAAATACCTTGGTGTGACTCTAACTAAGGAAGTGAAAGATCTGTATGATAAGAATTTCAAGTCTCTGAAGAAAGAAATCGAAGAAGATCTCAGAAGATGGAAAGATTGCCCATGCTCATGGATTGGCAGGATTAACATAGTCTGGCCAAAAGCAATGTAAGATTGAATGCAATCCCCATCAAAATTCCAACTCCATTCTTCACAGAGTTAGAAAAAGCAATTTGCAAATTCACCTGGAATAACAAAAAACCTAGGATATTGAAAAATATTCTCAACAATAAATAAATTTCTGGTGGATCACCATCCCTGACCTCAAGCTATACTACAGAGCAATTGTGATAAAAAACTGCATGGTATTGGTTCAGTGACAGGCAGATAGATCTACAGAATAGAATTGAAAACCCAGAAATGAATCCACACACCTATGGTCACTTGATCATTGACAATGGAGTTAAAACCATCCAGTGCATAAACGACAGTATTTTCATCAAATGGTGCTGGCTCAACTGGTGGTTAGCATGTAAAAGAATGTGAATTGTTATATTCTTTTTTTTTAATTCATTCTTTTTTTTTAATTAGGTATTTTCCTCGTTTACATTTCCAATGCTATCCCAAAAGTCCCCCATACCCACCCCCCCAATCCCCTACCCACCCACTCCCCCTTTTTTGGTCCTGACGTTCCCCTGTACTGGGGCATATTAAGTTTGCAAGTCCAAAGGGCCTCTCTTTCCAGTGATGGCTGACTAGGCCATCTTTTGATACATATGCAGCTAGAGACAAGAGCTCCGGGGTACTGGTTAGTTCATACTGTTGTTCCACCTATAGGGTTGCAGTTCCCTTTAGCTCCTTGGGTACTTTCTTTAGCTCCTCCATTGGGGGCCATGTGACCCATCCAATAGCTGACTGTGAGCATCCACTTCTGTGTTTGCTAGGCCCCGGCATGGTCTCACAAGAGACAGCTATATCTGGGTCCTTTCAGCAAAATCTTGCTAGTGTATGCAATGGTGTCAGCGTTTGGAAGCTGATTATGGGATGGATCCCTGGATATGGCAATCTCTAGATGGTCCATCCTTTCGTCACAGCTCCAAATTTTGTCTCTGTAACTCCTTCCATGGGTGTGCCCCTCAACAGAGGAATGGATAGAGAAAATGTGGTACATTTACACAATGGAGTACTACTCAGCTATTAAAAAGAATGAATTTATGAAATTCCTAGGCAAATGGATGGACCTGGAGGCCATCATCCTGAGTGAGGTAACCCAATCACAAAGGAACTCGCACAATATGTACTCACTGATTAGTAGATATTAGCCCAGAAACTTAGGATACACAAGATATAAGATACAATTTGCTAAACGCATGAAACTCAAGAAGAACGAAGACCAAAGTGTGGAATTGTTACATTCTTATCTCCTTGTACAAAGTGCAAGTCTAAGTGGATCAAGGACCTCCACATAAAACCAGATACACTGAAACTAATAGAAGAGAAAGTGGGAAAGGGCATCCAGCACGTGAGAACAGGGGAAATTTTCCTGAACAGAACACCAATGGCTTATGCTGTAAGATCAAGAATTGACAAATGGGACCTCATAAAATTGCAAAGTTTCTGTAAGGCAAAGGACACTGTCAATAGTACAAAACAGCAACCAACAGATTGGGAAAAAATCTTTACCAATCCTACATCTGATAGAGGGATAATATCCAATACATACAAAGAACTCAAGAAGATGGACTACAGAGATCCAAATAACCCTATTAAAAATGGGGTACAGAGCTAAAAAAGAATTCTCAACTGAGGAAAACTGAATGGCTGAGAAGCACCTAAAGAAACATTCAACATCCTTAGTTATCAGGGAAATACAAATCAAAGCAGCCTCACAACTGTTAGAATGATTAAAATTAAAAACTCAGGGGACAGCAGATGCTGGTGAGGTTGTGGAGAAAGAGGAGCACTCCTCCATTACTTATGGGATTGCAAGCTGGTACAACCACTCCAGAAATCAATTTGCTGGTTCCTCCGCAAACTGGACATAGTACTACCTGAGGATTCACTAATACCACTCCTGAGCATATGCCCAGAAGATACTCCAACATGTAATAAGGACACATGCTCCACTATGTTCATTGCAGCCTTATTTATAATAGCCAGGAGGTGGAAAGAACCCGGATGTCTCTTCACAGAGGAATGGATACAGAAAATATGGTACATTTACACAATAGAGTACTACTCAGCTATTAAAAACAATGAATTTATGAAATTTTTAGTCAAATGAATGGAACTAGAAAATATCATCGTGAGTGAGGTAACCCAATCACAAAAGAACACACATGGTATGTACTCACTGATAAGTGGATATTAGCCCAGAACTTCGGAATACCCAAGATACAATTCACAAATCACATGAAACTCAAGAAGAAAGAAGACCAAAGTATGGATACTTTGATCCTTCTTAGAAGGGGGAACAAAATACCCATGGAAAGAGTTACTGAGACAAAGTGTGGAGCAGAGACTGAAGGAATGACCATCCAATGACAGCCCCACCTGGGGATCCATCCCATATATAATCACCAAACCTAAATACTTCTGTGGATGCCAACAAGTGCTTATTGACAGAAGTCTGTTAAAACTTTCTCCTGAGAGGCTCTACTAGTGCCTGACAAATACAGAGGTGGATGCTCACAGCCATCCATTGGAGTGAGTACAGTGTCCACAATGAAGGTGCTGGAGAAAGGATGCAAGGAGTTGAAGGGGTTTGCAGCCCCATAGAAGGAACAACAATATGAACTAACAAGTACCCCCATAGATCCCAGGGACTAAGTCAACAACCAGAGAGTACACATGGTGGGACTCATGGCTCCAGTTGCATATGTACCAGAGGATGGCCTAGTCAGTCATCAATGGTAAGAGAGACACTTGGTCTTGTGAAGGCTGCATGATCCTGGGTGTAGGTGAATGTGAGGACCAGGAAGCAGGAGTGGGTGGGTTGGTGAACAGGGTAAGGGGGGAAGGGATAGGGGGTTTACAGAGGGGAAATTAGGAAAGGGGATAACATTTCAAATGTAAATAAAGAAAATATCTAATAAAAAAAAATCTATTAACTCTTGAACAAAGTCAACTTGATACTTTAAAGGCCAATATTTACTGGGTATATTTTCAATGGCTTCTAATAAATTTATATCATCATAATCATTATCAAAAAGTTACTCAGTGGAGAGTTGGATCCCTGCTACTCAAACTATGTATGGAGAGATGAAAATCTGGGTTCAGTTTCCATATATTCAAGGGAGTGTGGGGAGAGGTGAAGACAGTTAAGAATAATGAAAGCACAACAGGCCCCAGGTGAGCAGGATGAGGAGAGGAGCTGCCGCTTCCCAGTCCTGAGGCATCTTCTTCTGTCAGATACACTGGCTCTGAGGGAGGAGCTGTCTAGACAGAAAGGGCATCCCCCTGCACCAGCCTTTCCCTCCGGTGCACAGCCTGCATTGAGCTTCATATTGTCCTTGACCATGGAGGTGACTCTGGGATCTACAGCAGCAGAGGGACATTTCCTGTGGATTCCATACCTCCCCAACATTGCACTGCCAAGAAAGAGATTTAATTACCTAACGATGGAATAAATAACCATGAGAAACAAAGACCTTCTCTATTTCTTGTGCTATGAACCAACTACAGATTTATAAGCACTTGTTCAGAATGCTCATGAGACAAGGAGGCAAGCCCTTGACAAAGGGCACATTTTAAAAGGCATAAAAGAAAACAATAGAAATACTTTAAACTGATTACTTTGTCCATTTAAGCTGGGCATGGTGATATATGCCGTTTATCCCAGAACTTGGAAGTAGAGGCAGGCAGATCTTTCTGAATTTGAGGCTAGCCTGGCCTACATAGTAAGCTGCAGGACAGCCAATGGATGCTACATAAAGACACCTTGTCTCAAAACAAACAAAAACAAAGTGTCAACTTAATGATGGAAGATTGAATCTACAGTGACTTAATAAAGGATGTCTTTCTGCCCATATGAGAAAACACTGGGAACTAGAGAGTCCAGGTCTAGCAGATCAGTAGCATGTAACAGAGGCTCGATGGCCCTCTACTGCCTCAGCTTCACAGGGTGTTTGGGGTGTGGACATAAATGCACAGTCTTAAATACCATGGAAGGGAAAAGTGAGGTAGATAAGGTAACCTGAGCCTGTGTCCCACTTAGACATTTACCTATGGTTGTGCTCTTAAACTTCTGTGTGTTTCTCATGCAAAATGACACCAAGATGTCATCCTCAGCTAGCAAAGGAGCCCAGGACATATATTTTTTAGCTGTGTACTTTGTCATCCAGAAAATATAAGTTGGATGACAGCACTATAGAGGAGAAGAAGTAGTCACCGGTCAGTCGGCCATACTCAGGTGAGTCATGAACGAGAGGACCCTCAGGCTGCTGTACCTCACCTCTTCTGCAGCCAATCACACACTGACAATCTGCCAACCACAACTTGGCTATATGAGAAGATGTTGGTTTACAACTCCACAAACAGCTCAAAGTTACTCACACACAAGAGGAAATTAAGTAAATTCACCTGACTTTAAAAAAAAAAAAAAAAAGGAAAATGTAGTTATTAAATTCAGGAGCTTAGACACTGTCACAGAGGCATTTCGCTCAACTTCTTTCTCTACGATACGTTTCTCTTGGTAACATAGAAAATGGCCACTAATCACCTGCATCCTGTAGACTTAGCATCACCAGTGAAGAGAGTGATGGTGTGTGGTGCTAACATCCTAGAGATAACAGCAGAGCACGCAACTTCAAGTTTTCACATCTGGTAGAAAAGCTTTAGTTTTCTTCAGTAAACAAAGCTATGGGAAAGTAATGTATCGTACTCCAACATAAATACCTGAACAGTTACTATTTGTCTCCAATCTACACAAGAAACCATCTTTGTCGGATCTTTGACTCTAAGGTCCAAGAATATCACAATCCAAACATATGCTTCAAAAGGCAGAAGCTGTTGCACTCTGCATAGAAAACAGCCTGCATAAGCTCTCAAAGTCGCATCTCATTCAGTATTTAAAATGCTTGTCAGTGTGCTGAGGTCAGCAGAAGGTCCTAAAGCAATCTTGTTGGTTTCACATAGTTTTTCTGTAGTCGAACGCTTACCACTCAATAGAACATTTTGTTTTGTTGTATTGTTGCTTTGTTTTTGTTTTCATTTTTACTTAAATGAAAAAAAAAATCCCGACTCTACAGAGCCAACTTCTCAGATTCGAAACAAAAATTTTACAGGCAAGAAAGAGACGAGAATTACAATTTACATTTTAAAATGTGTTACACAATCTGCCTTCATAAAGACATGATTTCTTGCTCACAAGATAATGCATGTCATAACTACATCAGAGGTAAACAGAGATCAAAGCAGTGCAATTGAGAGACAGCAGTTCACTTGGTGTGTGGCGTGGTTCTGTGCGATTGAGTTACAGCTCCGTCTTCCACCAGGGTCCTAAGTGCATTTTGACAAGAGAATGCTGAATGCTTCTTGTTGTTTACAACACAAGTGTTTTTCAGCTCTTTAATTACACATTGAAGTGCCTGGAAATGAAGTCTCTTTTTCTGTACAACACACCTAATACTACATTGCCTAAGTTGAAACTACATGTCTCTCTTTGTATTCAAGATGTTGCCCGGTAGCTTGTACATTAATAGGCTCTGTGTATACAGCTTGCTGACAGTAACCATGTGCCTTCAGCAACAATTAAACTAGACCAACCCCCTCTCCTGTACACTGCTTCTTACATTCACCATTACTGGTGTGCAGCCACTCCTGCCACACAAATAGAGCACCACCCAACCTAAATCAGCCTTCTGTGGGAAGTCACCCCTGACAACAATGATAATATCAACTTGTATTTACTGGCCATGTGCTATGCTCTAGAGGGTGTGCATATGATTTGCTTAATTCTTCCACAATTTAAAGTGCAATGGAGTCAGTTTTGATTTTTTTCCTCTCATTTTATATAAGTCCTAGCCATCACATCCAGGTGATCACTTAGTAGAGGTTTATTTTAGGCATTTTCATGGCTGCCCTTTCTATAGATGGGACAGGAGCTTTGCCACCCCAGGCCTCTGACACAGCACCCGTGCAGGTGCTTTGTGGCAGACTGCAGATTTAATAGGTTACCCAGTGTGCTGAGCTAAGGCTGACTCTGTTGCAGGGCAGGGTAGGCTGTTAAAACCAAGTAAATAGGAACATACTGAGACATGCGGACCTTGAACATCATCATAATCTAAGCCCTCTCTAAAGCGGGCCATCGTCTGGATCAGGTGGTCCCTAAATAAAGTCCATTATATGAAAAGAAAGAGACGGGAATCCATTCACGGAAACTGATATTGTGCCTTTAAAAAGTGTTTGATTTGAGCATTTAAAATGCTGTGCTATGCTGCTGGTTTAATTTTTATAAATGTTCTCTTGCTTACAGACCTTCTCAATAGCCACATCAGAGGGAAAGGAAGCGGGAATGAGTTCCCCATTCAGGCGCACAGCACACTCCTGCTTGATTGGAATGGATATTGTACATAATAGATCCCTACAGATGTTCCCTCCAGTGGGGCGCATTGAATTTCATTTAAATGCCAAGACACAAAATCTAAAACAATGTGACTTTAACAAAAAATCTGATGAGGAATTTGATGAGAAAATGGCAAGAATTCCTGTGGCATTTGGGTAACAATTTCAAGCCTTCGTTTTAATAGAATAAACAGGATCATATTTCATTCAAATCTGGCAATGAGATGAGCTTTGGGTATTACATTGATATAAACCAATAAAGAATTTGCAAATTTGAAGCACTAATTAACAGACACAATATTAAATGAAAAAAGTTTGCTCCGGGGGCAAATATATTTTGAAGACTTTAAACTTTTATTAAAAGACATTTTTGAATTACTTCTTTTGTAGTTTACTCTTTTGCTAGATTTGCTTTTTGGGGTTTTTTGTTTGTTTGTTTTTTGTTTGTTTGTTGTTGTTGTTGTTTTTACAAAATACACGAGTACTATGACATTTTCACGTGGATATTTTAACGACAGCATGTGATATTCCTTTTTTACCTTTTGGAACAATGCATCAATGTCAAAATATCTTGAAATAAGGAGAATGTGTCTAAAATGAGCCTGGGTTTCACAGAATAATTTGAATAGACCTTATTAAAGAGATCCTGTGGATAGTTTAAAGTCCAACAAGCTAGGTGCATTCCATTCACCCCCTTGAATGTATTCTATAACAATTACCACGTCCATTTATAAAAAGTAGCCAGCCCATCATGCCAAGTCCCCCAAGAGTAGAGCAGTATGCAGGACATTAGGCAGAAGGGCAGAAGAGAGGTGTTCCCACTGCTTGGACTGAAATACCTTGAGATGCCCTGATATCTTGGACAGTTAGCTAAATTCCACCAGTCACCGTGTATTGAGAGTCCCTCCCACGCAACCTCTGTGCCTTCTTGCCCCTTAGAGGTCCCTGATGCACCAAATTGAACCTCATTTCTCTGGGATACAAATAGAGGTTTAGATAAAGGATGGGTGTGAGTAATCACAAGAGTTTTAACTCCCTTATAAGCAGCTGTACTTCTTAAACAAATGGTAACATTGAAATTTTGTAGTATTAGTTGCCTAAGAAGTCCATGAGGCTCTGGCTTGTTGGTCACAGTGCAGTACAGAAGGGAAATACTCTCTGCCTAGTTGTGATGCTGTCCAGAGTCACTTTCTGGAGACAATATCTAAGACAGCTGTAGCCAAAAACATATGCTTTAGAAAATAAAAATGTCATCCAGAATGGTAAAAAAAAAAAAAAAAAAAATCAAGTCTTTGAGATCAGCCTTCACATAAGATAAAGAAAGAGGGCTCTGTGTGTGTGTGTGTATGTGGGTGTGTGTGTGTGTGTTCCTTCATTGTACATGTGCACTTCTTCAGTGTTTGTATTTTTTCAAATAGTTATCTTATTCTTGCCCAAGTTATTTATTTAGCAGAAGTTGGTGGTGTTAATATTACCTGAACCAACAATTCTGCAAGCTGTGCCCCAAATAACAGGTTTTCACAGAGAATTAATTTGACAGTGTTATGACTGAATAACACGTTTTCTCTCCGAGAAGAAAGGATGGCAGGATTGAGCATGGGACAAAGAGCTTTATGTACAATTTGTTGTCACAAACATCCCACAAGTAGTGGTATTTATATTACAAATGAGAAATACACGGCCTAGATGTCACATGGTAGAGTATAATAGATCCAGATCATGGAACCAACAAATTTAAGTTGAATTTTCAATCTGGCTGTGTCTCTAGAACCACAACTTTTCTGTCATTCTAAAACACTGGTAAAATTGAGTTAAAACTGAAAGGTTTCATCAAGTTAGTTGAGCCATCAAAAACAAAAGTTAACTGGTTTTCACTTAGAATAAATTCATATCTAAGTTTTGTGTGGGGAAAAAAATGTCTGTTTTTCACAGTAACTGTGAAAGTGCTCTGATAATAGGAAACAGAAAACCTGTGCTCAGCCTTCCTCGCCCTGGAGCACCTCCCCCGGAGCACCATATCATCATTTAGATTATCTCAGCTTCACTTCCTTTTACCCTCTTCAGTAGTCAGCTAATTTATCATATTTTACATGCCCTTATTAGCCATAAGAAATGATTTCTGAAAGAAAATGTAGTGTAAATAAATAATCAACTAAACTAATTTTCTTCCACTGCATTGATCAGTTGTTGGGTGGAACTTAATGGATCGATCAGCTTGTTAGGTGCTGAATCCCTTACTTGCTAGGCTTTGGTATAAAGCATAGTTCACCGATACATCTACATTGTCCTAAACAGGACAAACAGTACCGTGTGTGTGTGTGTGTGTGTGTGTGTGTGTGTGTGTGTGTGTGTGTGTGTGATGGGTGTGTGTGTGAAGTGTGTTCATGCTATGGTGTACCTGCGGCAGTCAGAGAACAACTCTCGGGAGTCAGTTCTCTCCTGCCACCTCGTTAGATTCAGGGCTGGAACTCTCATCATCAGACTGACACTAAAATAATTTTACTCACTCAGTCACCTGACCAAGATGTTCCAAAGGCACAAGGTGAATTCTGCTAGTTACCGAACATGCCCATGGAATTCATGATTCCAAAGTTGGGGAAATTACCAGAGTTGGTTCAGGAACGCACCAGGTCCATCCCGAGACAGACATCAGCTGAAGTTCTACCTAGACATGCTTTGGACTCTTGGTTTTTGGGGACATTTGAAGTCTCTTGAAATTAGTGTCAAAACAGAACCAGTGTACAATAGCTCCCACAAAGGTGTGATCTTTTTTCCCCAATGTGCAGAAACCCTGATCAAAATACTAGAACCAGCTCCCTTGTGAGAATCTGGAAGACTAATAGCATAAAGTGTAGACAGTGCAGCAGATTCCTTCAACTAACAGGTCTTGTTTACAAACTCGCTTAAATTGAAAAGTTGCTTCCTTGATTCTGTTTTGGATGCTATCTGTATGACTCATACCTCTCCCGTTTATGCAAATAGAGTAAGAATTCAGCAGACTGTCATCTAAGGTTGTGGTTCCCTTTACAATGAGCCAAAACAAAAGAATTCAGTGGGTCAGACGCATGAGTAAGGCTTTGACCCTGCTGCCATTGAAACAGTCACAGGCATTTTGCAGTTGGTGGTTGTGGAATAGCATGTGGCTCCTGGCACTCTGGGCTCCAATTATCCCCATTGTGTTCACATCTGCAGCGCAAAGTAACATCCCTACTGTGACATCTGCTCTCCGGATAAGAGTGGCCAGACACTGCTCAGGGATTCTGGGGGACGGTGAGGACTTCCTCCACAAATTTACTTTCCCCATTGGTACGAAGAGGGGAGTCTTTCCCAAGTAGGTGAACCAGTGTTATGTAAAAATAGTCAGGAAGTAGGTCTGTGGGTGTGAGTGTGTACTATCTCAGCAGGGCAAAACAGACGACAGTGTGGGGAAACCGAAAAGAAAATATTCACCGTAAAGTTTTGAATCATTAGGTGTTCTGATGTTTGTGACATTAATTCCAACAAGCAATAGTCTTAAATATAAGAACTTGCACAATTTTTTTTCTATCTTCAAAGATGGCTACATAAACTTTTCTTTTCATTTTCACATACAGGGTTAGTACATGCAAATAAATCATCCCAGTCAGATAGAGGAAAGGCGCAGTTGTCTTGCTAGACATGAATGCCATGAATCAAAGACAAAGATGAGGACTGAAGTCCGACACTGATGCAATCTATGATTCTGAAAAAACAAAAACAAAAACCAAGCAACAAAAGACAAACAAACAAACAAACAAACACTGCATTCTGGGTTTACAATGTCACTATCTGTAAAGTACTTTAACTAACAAAAGAATTACAGCTTTTTACCCCAATGTTCCTCCAAGTAGTTCAGCTTTGCCACTTTCTTATATAGAGTACTGTGGGGTTTGGGGTTGGCTTTCTTTTTTTTTTTTTTTTTTTTTTTTTACTTTAATTAAACTTGACTTTAAAAAGTTTATTGATTCTTTGAAATTTTCACTCGTGGAGCCGATGATCCAGATTTGATTCAGAGCACACATATGCCAGCTCACAACAACTTGTAACTCCAGTTCTGAGGAATCTGATACCTTCTTCTGTTCTTCATGGGCACCAAGTACACACAGATACACAGAGAACACAGCAGGAAGATCTTTGCCACACAGATCTGTAGAGAGACCAGCAAGGTTAAGCACACGGGATTATCTTTCTAATAGGAAAAAATGTTTAAAGAAAAGAAGGAGGGAGGGAGAGGAAGGGAAGGGAAGGGAAGGGAAGGGAAGGGAAGGGAAGGGAAGGGAAGGAAAGGAAAGGAAAGGAAAGGAAAGGAAAGGAAAGGAAAGGAAAGGAAAGGAAAGGAAAGGAAAGGAAAAAGGAAACCTGTTCTTCCAGAAAGCTGAGAACAGGAAGTGATTAATAGCCTGGTGGTCTGGGTTATCAGTAGGGCCAGGCCACATCAAGCTCCCACAACCAGACTGGAGGTGGCCAGTAATCTAAATGATCCTTATGGCCAGGGGGTCCCCAAGCTCCCTCAACCAGGACTGGAGATACTTAATCTGTACAGCCAGAGGCTCTTCCAAGCACCCACAACAAAGCCCAGAGGTGACCAATCACCCAAATCATCTGTATGCTATCAATATGACCAAGACCAAGCCAGAGCCTTCCCTTGGCCTTCAAGCTACTATAGGTAACCTAGCCTAGAACCCATCTTCTTAGAGGAAATGACACAAACCCTGAGTCATTTCAATGTAATTATGTTTCCTTTGTAGACCAGGAATAGTATGACACCAGAAAACCTTTTCCTTCCAAATTGTACTGGGCTAAAATGTGTAGCAATAAACTTCCTGATATCAGACTCTTTAGAAGTCCTGATCCAGTTGGTGAAGTCAATCAGAATTGAATTTTCTTTCTCATATCTTTGTGGTTTGCTTCTCTGCCAGACATCTGTAGAAACCTCCTCACACAGACATACATGCAGGCAAAATACCAATACACATAAAGTAATAGTAATTAAAAGATACTTTCATACTTCTGTACAATATATCTTGATCTGATGCCCTCTTCTGATATACATTCTTCACTCTCTCTTTTAACTGCCCTCAGAACTTGCCATCACATCTCCCTCACAACTTCATGCCCTTTTTTTATAATTAATTACTTAATTTTATAATCCTCTGAGTCCAATTAGTGCTGCCCTTATGAGCTTGGGAAGCCCACTAGTGGCCACATTTCTAGAGAATAGTGACCCTCCCTCCCTCCCTCCCTCCCTCCCTCCCTCCCTCCCTCCCTCCCTCCCTCCCTCCTTCCCTCCCTCCCTCCCTCAGCAGCTATCAACTGCCCATCTGCACATTATCTTCTCTGTCATAGAAGGAGAAAGGATCCTGGGGACTCTTCCCCAAGCCATGCTGAATGCTCTGTCTGCATGCACACTTGTGTGCCAGAAGAGGGCATCAGATCCTTTTATAGACGGTCAAGAGTGACCAAGTGATTACTGGGATTGAACTCAGCACCTCTGGAAGAATCACTGGTGCTATCTCACCACACACACACACACACACACACACACACACACACACACACACACTGTGATTTTTAACTGGTTTGATCTTGCTCAGATCTTGTGTAGGCAACCATAGCTGCTGTAAGTTCCTGTGTGTAACATCCATGTCATGTACAGGGGAGAGCATTGAATAGTTTTCTTCACATCCTCTGGCTCTTACATTCTTTCTAAGCCCTCTTCCAAAATCTCAAACATGTCTGTAGATATGTCAACATACACACACACACACACACACATCACAGAGCCATAGCCAAAACTGGAACTTGGAAAAGAAATAAAAGATCAGTGCTTGTTCCTCTCTCCATGGATGCTGCTCTTTCCATGTGTCTCCGTGGCAAACTTCTCCAGTGAAACTGAGCCAACAAAATCAGTAGAAGGCACATGTAAACATACACATATATACAAAATGCATATCCATTATATATATGCATAGATAAAGAGATTTAGTTTAAGGATTGACTCACATAAATCCAAGCCAAGAAGTCCCATGATGTGGTAAACCATTAGATGGATGCTCAGAAAACCAAGTGGTATGACTCAGTTCCAGGACCAGGGCCAAGAGAGCAGACAAATTCTAACTTGTCATCAGAGTCCAAAAGTCAGTGAGTTGGGAGCTTCTAGTGTGAGTCTGAAGGCCCAGAGACCCAGAGTACCAGAGTTCTGGGGAAGAAGACAGTTGTCATGGCTGAAGGTAAGAGTTTGCCTTGCCTCCACTTCAGCTCAGCCTTTAGCAGATTGGACTTCAGAGCACATTGGTAAGACTGGAATGTTCTCAATCTAGTGACTCAAAGGTTAATCTCTTCTCAAAACATCCTCAAGACGCTCCCAGTAGGAGAAGTTTATCAGATAGGTGTTCAGCCCTCCACCGATCTAGCTGGCACGCAAATCAACCCACTTTGATATTAGTTTCTAAAAGGGTTTAGTTTACTTTTCCATATGAATTTTGATAGATGTCTCATTTTCAAGTTATGGTTGCTACTCCAAAGGCATGCCAGTGAGCTGTGTTGCAGCAATAGCTGCCTATATCCCTGGTTGAATTCCCCAAAGGAAAATGTTTGGTAGCTCTCCAATGACCCTGGCTTGATGTGCATTTTCCAGTGTATAGACTATACCAGTGTAAGACGTTTTCTTCTATTCTTATTGCTTGCTTAGCACATATAGACACCCTACCATGTAATTACCACTGCTCTGGGAACTGCAGCTACAGAAAGAAACCTCATGTTGACACTTCAATCTTCAAAAGTCCAAGAAACAAATACAATGGTAGCTTAATTGAAAGTAGCATATAGAAAACCAGGATGCTAAATTATAACAATAATTCTGAATTCTTCCCTCAAGACCAACTCTCCTTTAAAAACAATATTAGAATGCTGAGAACAGTCACTGAGTATTGCTGGGAAAGTCAGTCTTATATGTGTGGAGTGGTAGCACTGGTCTGAGACATGAAGCAGATGGGAAGGACTTTAGGGAGAGGGGATAAAGAAGAGGGCAACCACAGGATGCTGCTCTGGTCTCTTCTCCACTTTTGTTCTTATCCATGCCCCTTACTCCCTCTCTGCAGGACTCTGGCATCTCATCTACATTTTCTCAGGAGTTAAGTCATAGCAAGACAAGTGTTTGTGAGTTTGACATAAACAGGTGCTAACTAGCTAAGCTCAGATAAGTGGCTTCTCACTTTGTTCCTTTCAAATAACCAGGAGGAAAGAACTAAGCATGTCTCTGATATGGACATCTGTAGCAAGGATTTATTTAGCAGACTATAGTTTTCCAATGTCTGCTCTCCTTACCATAGGTATCTCTTTCACAAACCACAAACATATACATTCTCTCTCTCTCTCTCTCTCTCTCTCTCTCTCTCTCTCTCTCTCTCTCTCTCTCACACACACACACACACACACACACACGTAAATATACACACATGATGACCTTTGATACTGACAAGGATCTGTTTGCATCATCTAAGCATGCTACTGGCATTTCTGGGGGGAAAAAATTAACTAGCAGGCACAAGGTACAAGACAGTAAAGGAGTACAACTATTTCAGTGTATGTCCTTAGAGACGACATTAGAAACATTAGAACAGACTAAGAGTTCAGAATTGAAAAGCATATTAAGATAAACAAAGGGAGATACCAGTAATGCAGACCAGAAGCATTCAAAAGGAAGCAAGAGGCTAAACTGTCAATTTTTAATAAGGTGTCCAAGAATGGCTTCACTAGAAAAGTAACCAAAGGGAGTCGGGGTGAGGGTTCCCCTGGGAGAAGAGCAAAGCAGTGTGGGTTGGTGGCACTCAATTGCTGAGCTCAGGCAAGACAGTGAGGATGTAGGACCTGAGGCTCAGAGGGAGAAGGCACCCTTGAGTTTCCGAGATGCCAGGAAGCTAATTGTTGAGATGGGCTTTTCTTTAGAAGGATAAGGAAAGACACTGGAAAGTTCCAAGACAAGATGTCCTAATTTCTGCTAACAGTGTGACTCAGTTAATAATTGAATAAAGGAGAGCAAAGTTGATAGCAGCATTATGTCAGATTAAATGACAACAGTGGGGCTGTAGCAACAGCAATTGAAGCATGCATAAATAGTCATTTCCCATGGGGAATGAAGGAGAAGAGTCAGGGAAAGCTAGGGAAGACCAAGAGAGGAGCTGGCTTAGAATACCAGGAACTTTCCTATTTTCAATGTGTTAACCTTTAAAAGTGTTGTAAGCCATCCAAACATAGCTGTCATTTAGCCTGGTGGGCCTAGATATTCCATTGTTCAGAGGTAACAGCCAAACTAAATGGAAAAGTTCTGGAAGTGTAATGATATTGAAGAAATTAAATTTTTTTTAACATGAGTTCTTAATTTTTATTTTGAACAACAATTTCATTTCTGGAATAAAATAACACACTGTCACAAAATATCAGCTTAATTAATAAATAGTTCCAATTCTTGATAGATAGATATAGATATGCATGTGTGTGTGTGTGTGTGTGTGTGTGTGTGTGTGTGTGTATGTGTGTCAAATAAAGATCTTTGAGTTTTATTCTAACTGTGGTGAGAAAGTATTAGTGGGCCAATAACATGAGAATAAACAAATATATTACATAATTAGTATATTAAGAAGATTAACTGCAGGAGAGTAAATTATAAGCTATCGTATTAACCCATCTGAGCAATGATGGTGATTAACCAGAATGATCGTGTATGACCAAAATATGACAGAATGTATTTGGGGAAATCTGATTGGTAAATGTGAGTGTATGCACAAGGTTTAAAGACAAAGTAGCTCCTATTATGACTTTATAGAATTCAAGATAATAGGTGGAAGTAGAGTAAAAGTCCCACAAGACATATGATATCTTTATCTATTCTTATTGTAACCACAAGTTAGACAGATAACATTAAAATTGTTTTAATGTCCGTAGGATTAGCCAAAAATCCTCCAACATTTCATGATTCTCCAGGTATGTTCACATTATTGGTGGGTATGCATAACAACTTCCAAAACTAATTCATGACTTTTTAAATTAAATTTTTCAATTTTTAATTACAAAGTAGGTATTTTTTGGCTAGCAAGAAGACCCAGCTACCAATCCCGGATCAAAATGCCCCACCTTCTGGAGACTGGCCAAGTATGATGATGTCAGTCATTGGAACTGGAAGCACACAGACCTCAGGAAACAGGATCAACTATGGACTCACAGTCTCCAAGAAAGACTGAGCACAGACCATCAAGTTGGAGAAAAGGCATAGCAATGCCACAGAGTGTAAGGTACACTAGTCTCCCAGAGCAATAGGATACATTTACCTTTCTGGGGGTGCAGAGAGAGATTTTCTCTGGGTACCCCAAGTGTTTTAGGATGCATTTAGACCCTGTGAATGTATTCACTTTGCACCCAGGAAAACCACCCTTCCCACCTTTAAGTCTACCCTCACTCCTACCAGCCCCAACCACAACACTAGATAGTGAAGAAAGAAGGTTAGAGAGGAAAGAGAGGATAGACCTCTTTAGACAACTTTCTGATGATTAGAGTAGTTAGGTTCCTTGGGGGCAAGACCAGTCACCATCAGGATATCTCCACATTCTTCTCCCTTTGCTCACAACCACAGGACAAACCATAGGAATAGGACACAGCAGCAGGGGAACAGGAACTACCACAGGCCCTCTGGGACTCTCCCATTTGTCCCCTCTCCAGAGTCCCCAGAGCTAAATATCTGCAGCTGGCAAAAATCCATGCCTCTCCTAGAGCACGAGACAATCATAGATAATATCTGTGGGCAAACTAAAGCAACCACATATCCCACACCTGAGCTTAAAACAATGTCATATTCATATAACAAAACTGGGACTTTTAAAGCAACCTAAATTCTCAGTATAGCAAGGTTTCTCCCCAAATGAAAAGATTTGTAACTGAACAGTAGTATCATTCTAAGAAGGAGCATTCCAGGTCTACAGGGCTGGTTGGTGAAAGGTGACACAATGGGTAATTCCCTAATCATTTTTCAATGACATCTCCAATGATTCTAACTGCTCTTTTTTCCAGTGCCTACTCCCCCACATTAGAGAGGTTACTGATAAGAATCACAAAGTTTAGTTTTAAAACATTATCCATGGGCTGGAGAGATGGCTTAGCAGTTAAGAGCACTGATTGCTCTTCTGAAGGTCCTGAGTTCAAATACCAGCAACCACATGGTGGCTCACAACCCCCCCGTAATGAGATCTGATGCCTTCTTCCAGTGTATCTGAAGACAGCTACAGTGTACTTGCATATAATAATAAACAAATCCTTTTTTAAAAATTATCCATGAGTGATGGAGGATGTTTTAGAATTCCTAAACTCTGGCAATGTTATATAAAGAGATACTATTGATGGAGAAGATGAAAGAAAGAATGAGAGGAAAGAAAGAGAGAGAGAGAGAGAGAGAGAGAGAGAGAGAGAAGGAAGGAAGGAAGGAAGGAAGGAAGGAAGGAAGGAAGGAAGAAAAGGAAAATACACATTATACTGATTTATTTTTGTAGATTAGAAATAAAGGATTAGAAATAAATATATCACAGGGATTGAAAGGTAGGAAATGCTCAAACATTAACTGAAAATAGAAGTATCTAGGAAAATAAATGCTTTTGACCTTTGCAAAGTAGCAGGTAGATTATGGAATCCAAGCATCCCATGTAACTTCAGGTTCTCTCTGGAGATAGAACTGTATGAACCTTTACACTGTGGTTGTAACCCATAAGGCATATTTCAATTAAATGCTATCAATATTCATGTAACATCTCTCACACTTAAGAACTTGTTGTCACCCATTCCCAGGAAACCATTCGGTTGCATGAGCTTACCAAATATCAGTTGCACCTATTTAACAGGCTCTGTCTATTTAAGACACTCAACAAACCATCAAAATGCAGAGAGGCAAAAATTTCACATGTTGCCAGAGGAAGCATCTATGGATAGAGATGGGAAAGGTCAGAAGGAATTTATTGCAGGTATATCCTAAGCATGCTACTCTTTGAATGGGAAAGCAGTCTATGTGTTGTTCATGAGTTACAAAAAGAACTAAGACTTTCAAATGCTTATACACTGGTTTCCACAAACAGACTGGGGAAAAGAGGAAAGGGCCCTAAATGGTAAAACACACTTTCCTAAAACACGAAAGACACATGGGCAGAGAACTGAGAACCCAGTTTGGGGCTGGGATATAGAATTTTCTGGTAGCTCAGAGGGAAACCATGCCACCTTGATGAGGTTCTGTTCCCCAGCCTTTCGGGTAAGGCTGTATTTGTTTCTCTAGCTGTAAGATGAAAGCTGATTGGTCTAGGGAATGTGATGTACTGGGAATGAGACAGAAGCCAGGGTGGGGAAAACTGAGTTTGAGTTCCCAGATCCAGCATATGTGCTTCTGAACATTTTTGTATGTGGGGGTGGTCACAACGGCCACTTCCCAAGGTGTCAGTGTGATATCTAGAAAGTGAATGTGCCATCTGTACTCCACACTGTCTCATTGCATGCATGGCCTTGTGCCCTCCAGGGTAAGGCATAGTACTCTGAACACTAAAGGCACAGAACTCCAACTTAGGTCAAAGAATACATTTGACTCAAGCAGCGAATTCATCATGTACCTTAAGAAGTGAGAAGCTGATTCCTTTTATTTTTATGTTTTGATAATAATAGCATGTGGGCTACTAGAGAGATTTATGGCATTTTATAGCAAAGTGTGCTTTAGTAGATTCTCCCCATCTCTCCTAGCCCTCAGCCTCATCGGTCCCTTCTGTAAGCTCCACTCTCCTGTCCCACTTTCATGTCAAATGTGCCCATTTGCTCTAACCTTTCTGTCCTCCTTCGATACCCCATCTCACACCTGAGTCTGCTTTCTAGTTTTTGTAAGCTTTTCTGAAATATTTCAGAAGCACAGAAAACTCAAATTGTTCAGCAAGCCCCCTTCACCTTGACATTCACAGCTTGATCAACGACCACATGCTTCCCTCCCCAGTGTCTCATCACTGCCCTGACCTAACTCACATGCATTTTCTGTCTTCATCTGGCCTGATTTCCCTAAATCTCAAGTGTCCATTATCCAACTGGATAAAGGTAACTTTGCCAACAGAAAAGAGAAATAGAGAGATAGAGGGGTCAACAACACCTACCTTCTGCCATTTCCTTTGTGCTTTTCTTTTTAAGTTCAATAAACCCTGCCTATAATCCCAGAATTCATGAACTGGAGGGTGAGACAGACAGATCTCAAGTTAAAAGACCATCTGAGCTGCATAGCAAGGCTCTCTCTCTCTCTCTCCCTCTCTCTCTCTCTCTCTCTCTCTCTCTCTCACACACACACACACACACACATACACACACACCTGGCCACATTTAGAGTCTCACCAGTAGGACACAGGCCACCAACTGAGAAACACTTACCTGGCAAGTCAGCTATGATTCCTGATACTCAAGATGAAGAAGGAGAGATAATTCAGATATATTTTCTGCAACCATTTCTTTGAAGACCTCATGTCTGAAAAAATTTCAAAATTCTCACAAATACAGGGAAACTCTACTATATTGCATTTCTCTCCTTGAATTCAGGCTGTTCCATGCTAGCTCAGTAAACCATCATAATTAAGCATAATGCATTTGATGCCAACCAGCAAAAATGTGACTATTACTTGTTTATTGTGTAGCTTTGGAGAAGTTTCTTAGTTTCTCTAGGTTAGAAGGGGACAATAAAAACATCTATTTTAAGCCCTGCACCAAGCCCAGTTGGTCCTTTGGGAAAATGAGTAAAACCTACTCTGTTTTCAAACCATTTTACTGTTTACCAGGAGGGAAAATACCTACAATGTTCCCTACAATCAACATAAGGCACAGCCTGCAAACCATTCCTTCACAAATAAATGAGGACAACATTGACAATTAGAGAATTTCAAATGGTTTCAGTAACATTCTACTTCTATTATTATATGTAATCAATGTTGACCTCTATACCATTTATGCAAATGGTTTAGGATTCATACTGCCATTTCCAGATATGAAAGGAAAGTGTGTATGGTCCTATTTGTGAATGGTTCTGTGTGTTCATGATCGTGTGCATAGTCATGTATGTATGCAGTCATGTATGTGTAAGTGCATGCTTGCACATGCACATAGGGACTACAGAATTCAAGAGGAACCATTCATCTGTTTTTAAGGCAAGGTCTCTTACTGGGTCCCAGGGGTTACTGATTAGGCTGCATTGGTTGGCCAAGGAGGTACGAGAATTCCGATATCTCCATCTCCTCAGTAATGGATTATGAGTATGGACCGTCATATCCATCTTTTTATATGAGTGGTAGAAACCATGTCCTGACTGAACAGAGGTCCTTAAGCTTGTATAACAAACTCTTCATGACTGAGGTGTCTGCCCAGCCCCCTCATGGCTTTCCATGTTGTAAGAAAGCTGAAGAAATAAAACAGTTTTCTAAATACTTTTCAGTATTTTGGAGCCTGATGAAATTAGATGTTCTATGAGTTTTACTTTGGCCAATGTACACTTACTACTACAGCATCTCTCTTCCTCCCTGTTGATGTATTCTTGTGTTTTATACAATAATGGGAAACAAGCACACAGCTACAGTAAAGCACATTTGTGGTTTGAATCTGGACCATGATTTCCAGGAAAAAAAAAGGGGGTCACAAAAGAAATACTGAAGGGAGACAATATATATATACATATATATATATAAATTATATTAGGTTCCCCTGTTAAAATTTCCCTGAAAGTTAAAAATCTATGTTCTTGGACCCTTTGGTTTCATTTTGCTCATTTGATTTGTGTATGAGGTAGTAGAAGGCTGTTATGGATTTGGAACAGGCTACAAAATCATTTCATTTTTTGGACAGAATGGGCTTATAGATCAATGTTTGTTTGCATATAGATATGTTAAAGAAACCTCAGTTTGGCCCCTGAGCTCCAACCGCATTGCCACATGCTAGTCTAGAAGTGCCTTTGCTCCTATTAAGTGTTGGGGGGGGAAAGGGCATGCTCATAAATGGAAAGGAGATGTGGTTTATAATTAAGCAGAAGTGAAGGCTCTGACAGACGAGATGCAGAGAATATGAATGAAAGCCATCCCAGCCTTCCACTTCCTTTCTGGGTCTAGCTCCTCTCTCCCTGATGAGCCGCTCTGACCACAGCTGGGCTTTACGCGCCTGTAATTAGCGCAGCCTACACTCACAGGAGAGCTCAGCTATTCCTTTCTCCTTTGTTTGCGGGTTGGGCAACCTGATTCGAAATGTCAAGATTCAGAATGCTGCCTCTGTCAAAAAGTGGCCCAGGAGGTCCTAAGAGCTTGACTGGAAACCTTTCAAAATTCACTGAGTCCCACCACATTAGAGAGACACTCTAGCCACAGGGACCCTCAAAGGCTTTTTCTGTGTTCTCACATGGGAAAATAGAGTGAGGTTTTTAGATTTTGGTTTTTATTTGTTTTTATTTTTGGGCGGGGAGGCGGGAGAGTTGGTTGGTTAATTGGTGGGCTGGGTCGGTTTGAGCTTTAGGTTGTTTTTGCTTTTTGTTTTGTTTTGTATTTGTATTTGTATTTTCGTATTTGGGGGGTGGTAGCCTTGATATAAAACTATTTTAAAGGACACCCCTCTGTGGTCTCATTTCAGTGAAAAAGGAACCCAGCCTTTAAACTCCAGCAAGAAAGTTGTAGTGAGGGTAGAGCCAAAGTGTGGCTTTGAGGGAGTTTTCTAATGCCTTGATGTTAATTTTCTTGCCTACTTACGGTAGCCAGACTCTCTAAGTGTGAGAGGAGAGAGTTCAGATTTTCCTTTGGATGGCAGTTCTATCAGGACACTCATGAGAACACTGGATATCCTGAGAGTTAGATGGCCCTAAATTCAACAGTGTGGGATAGCAGTGCACAAACTCAACTTCTCCATGATTTCTCTTTCTGTGAGTGTCCCATACCCAGATGCAAACAAGACGATTAGCTTAAATTGGCAAAAGGATCAAATGCTGCTTCCATTACCTGAAAGTGGATGGAACTTGGAGACCACATACTTTCTTTCACCCGTCCGTCGCTCTCGTTCACAGATTAATGTCAAAATGCATAGAACAGCATTCTTTGGTATACAATAACCATCAGAGTCTTCGTGAGCACCAGTAACAACGTATCAGAAATTGAGTAGCTTATTCTGAAGGCTTGAGAAATCCAAGGTCAAAGTCCAAACAGATTCAGGGTCTGAGGAGGACTTTGAGAAGATGCCTTCTGACTGTGACCTCACAGGGCAATAAAAAACTGAAAAGCTTCCTGAAGCCTATTTCTTGGGGGCATTAATCCCATTGATGAGAGATTGACCCTTCACGACCCAATCACTTCTCCCAGTTCCACCTTCTAATACTACCACTTGGGAAACATTTCAGCATAAATTTTGAAGTGCCACAAACAGTATAGCATTTGTCCCTCAGTCAGCTAAAATTCACATCCCTCTCACATACAAAATGTACTCGTCCTGATATCCATAAAAGTCTAACTCATTCTGACTTACACTCAAAAGTTTAAATGCAGACTCTCATCTCAATAGCATGTAAATCAGATATGGGCAACAGTCAAGGTACTGTCCATTTTCAGTCAAATTTCTCCTTAGCTAGGAAACCAATAATATCCAATATCTTCCCATAAGAATATATAGTGGTAATTGTTATTTAACATATATAATTATGTACCTTTCAGTTTCTTGAACACGGCCTTATTTATAGAAGACATGATACTTCAGAGTTGGAAAATATTTTACACTTCATCTATTTGGATGTCAAATAATGCAATGTTTCTCAAAGTCCCCAAAAAGAATGATTTTCAAACACTTGATTCCCAATCCATATCCCATGAAATTTTAATATCACATTTGTGCTATATCTAAGTTGGTACTGAATATACATATGTATGTATGTATTTCGAAATTAAGATTATAAGACAATGTTACCCTCTCACTCCAAGAATTAGTCTTCAATGCCTTGGAGATAATCGCACAATAATATAAGGAATCTGAGTCTAGAGAAGTTGTTACTTATCCAAAACCACAAAAGGGATGAGCGACTACAGGTCATCAGTACAATGTTACCTCAATGTACTCTGGACCCATTAGCATCTCAGCTCTCCACACAACTAGAAAGGAAGAAAAGAATTCCAACTGTGTTTTATAATGTGCAATACAGTTGTTGGTTGATTAGAGGTGTCCAGGTTTGCTTGGTTTAGCTATTGTTGCTGTTGGCTTGTTTTATGTTTCCCTTAGGTTTCTTCCATCCCAAGGGAAACAGATCAAGGTTTTCAAGATCAGTTTTAAAACTGCTGAAGATGAGCAAACCACAACAAAGTGCAAGGGAACCTCATACCCGACCATCTATCTAATGACTGAACAGAATAATCCGGCCCAATGCGCTCTCTCCTCTGTATCTTGCTCAGTAACAAAGAATCGTGTCTCTCAAACACTAACACAAGACATATTTTTACTCCTGTTGTGTGCCTGTGCATGTGCATGCACTGTGTGCCAAGATGCACATGTGGAAGGCAGAGGACATCTCTTAGGAGTCAGTTCTCACTGTCCACTTGGTTTGGGGAGAGTCTCTCATTGTTTGTTCCCATGTGCTACTGTGTACAAACTAGGTAGCCCACAAGTCCCTGGAGGATTGTCTTGTATCTGTCTCCTACTTTGCTACAGGCAGATTCAGATTGCACATGTATGCCTCTCCATCTGGATTTTTATATGGGTTCTGTAGTAAAATTCGGGTTATCTGTGTGGGAGGCCCTTTAACATCCTGAGCCATCTCCATAGCCCCTAAGAGTGTTTTAAAAGTCTCCCCAGACAATTTGCAACATTGTTACTCACAACAGATGAGAACAATCATTTGACAGGAACAATATGAGTGCTTTTCATGTCATCTCGAGTTGATAATCATGATACTTATTGGAATCCATTATAAAATACACTATATCCGAAATGGGCAAGTTCTAGAACTGTGTTGAAGTCTTCCAAACTTCCTCAAGTAGAATGCACACTCCAAGTGTTTGTCACCTGCTTCAGTATTGTGTAGCAGGGAAGGCTACTTCTTCCCTTTAGCGAGTCAGGTTGGGTTGCCCTTTGAAGCATCAAGCCATTGCATTTACTTCTTCCCTTTAGCGAGTCAGGTTGGGTTGTCGTTTGAAACATCAAGCCATTGCATTTATTTGTTACTGGGATCCTCTCTTAGGTTCTACAGCCCTGGCACTCTAGACTATTTCTCACCACCTCAGCAGTGGAAAGAAGTATTGAATGAACATGCACTGTCTGACCTCTGCATTAATATTCTTGCCCCTTGCCTGTCAAGCTAATAAAGAGTCTGAGGAACAGCAAGGACCCATCTGGAAATGATAGAATTTCTACCTTTGTCTCTCTTCCCTGGGCACTAATGGCTTTTTGTTGGTCCTCTTCCCTCAGTGTGTCACACATGAAGCCATTCCATTTGAGTTGTCCATTAACTGCAAGCATTATGTCAAGAACAAAGCAAACCCCCTAAAGAAACTGAACACAAACACTCATATTAAATTTCTCCAATTCCTCAGCTTATAAGGTGCTGTTTTCAATTGTCAATAATGCTCATAAGAGTAAGCGATACCCATTACTAATTAAAACAAGCTGTTTAAACAAACACAAAAGGTCACCAAGCCTGTAGATCAACATCGTCATGTTATTGTTTGGTTTCTTGGTGCATTACCATCTGATGATTTTTTTTTCTACCTAGTGCCTGTTTTTCTAAGTAACAAACCAAGAGCACAAACAGAGGATGCAGCCTTCCACAACAGGTTTCTAGGGGCCCATGGCCCTGATGTGGCAAGGGGGTGCTGCCTCGCCACAGTCCACTGTATATTGTACTGCGGCACAGAAACACAAAGACATGCTCAGGTAGAGTTTGCAACTCGTAGGGATCAAGGGGGAAATGCAACCTTTATTAGGAAAAGTGACCCCTGTAATTAGGTGTGAGAGTTTTAAGCAAACCATTATGTATATGGATATTCAAATTAAGAAAGAAATAAAATGTAATACCGAGATGCCATGATGAACAAGCGATTACTTTGAAAGTTTCTTATTTTTATTCCACCACGTCCCTTATAAAATATTTTTAAGCTAACTATTTGTTCAGTCTTCGCTTGAGCTCTGACATTTGAAACTGACTTTTCTTTTTAAATTGTAATCCCTGACAGTACATTAATTACATAGAGGATATAATCTCTGAATTAATATCAAACCAATTGGGTAAGCCAGTCTAAAAGTCAGATAGACTTTTTAAGCAACTTAATATTAAGTGGCGCGATTCAGTTATTATAATCAATCACCAGAAGAATTATTATCAGAAGTAGAAGGTAGGAATTACTTAAATTAACAAAGGCCTGTCACCATCCCTAAACCTTTCTGCAGTCAACACCGTCAGCAGTCTCCTCCAAAGCTTTGATCCAAAACTGTTCACTCAGGGCAGATTTTTTTTTAACTCTCTTAATTTTTTTTTCTCACCAAAACTCCAGTAATTCTCTGAGTTTTGGAGGAACACTGGGAAAATCATCTGACTCTCCGGAGCATCACGTGCAGCATCTCATTTAATGCACATGCCAGTTCTACAAGGCGGGCAATATGATCTACGGTTTTCAAATAGCAGGGATAAGGCTCAAAGAGTTTATATAACTTATCCAAAGTCATTCAAGGAGTGGAAAGCAGGCCAAGACTCCATTTATATAATCAAGTCCAGCAGCCCTAGCAGTTGACTCTAAATTCAATGTGATGCTTTTATTTGAGACAAACATAAGGCATAGTGAGTTTGAAAGTTTTAGATGGTGTTTAGTTGCAGTACATAATGGAGTTGCCTTATTCCATCTTGACCCCATGATTATACACATCATGACTTCTTCTCACTTGACAAAACTGAAATCCTCCAGGGCCTGGAAGCTCTTCATTAGTCGCCATACAGTAAACACAATACGACTGAAGAGCGATGTTGACTCTGCTGTCCAGAGCAATCATTTTTTTCTGACATTTGTATCTGCAGAGCTATAAAATTCAGACATTGGAAATTTGTGATCCTTTGTCATAGTCTGACATTCTGCAAACTTGTCACCATTCCTTAAACTCCATTCAGATGTAATTTTCATGTCACTGTCTACAGAATTAAAAACAGGCTTTTGTTTCCTTTCTACTTGCTACGCTGGGAAAAGAAGCAGCCTCCACAGAAACAGAATTCCTAGGCCAGAGTGCTGGAAGCTAACACCAACATTTGTGCTCATTAGAGCACTTTCTAATTAAGAATCGACTGTCAAGTGGGCCAAGGTGGACCTGTTTTGTCAACAGAGAAATGTACTTCTAAGCTAGCCTTTTATTTTGTCAGGGTAATCAGTAGGAAAAGAGGGTAAATGTTTTAAACTTTTGAAAATATTTTTCATTTCATATTCACAATGATATAAAGAGAATGCAGAATTTAAATGTGTGGAAAACAATTTATTGATCTAAACTCCTTCAAGAATCTTAGCCTTTGAAGTATAGTGACAAAGACATTTCAATTATTTTTTTAATTTTCTGAAACAGAAATCACTATGAAGAAAATTTAGAGTACTTTTAATAATAAGAAAACATACACAAGTTAAACCTATTGCTACTACTAAACTAACCGCTGCTTCTATTTCTCTTCTCCTATCCCAGCTAATTGTATATGAGCACCTTTACGGTTAGGGGGTGCAAAGTCAAGAGGGGTGAAACTCAGACCCACTGGTCCCTGCTGCAGCCTCAGTGCCCCAAAACAGAGGCTAGCAAAGACAAGAAATTTTAACTGAAAAATAAATACAGCATGTGGTGATGTGTAAGACAGGGTTCCTTTGGGTCGCTGAGAGCTTGCTATAGATGGCTTTACTTAGCTATTCAGAGTGAACTCCATTGTGACATTGAATATGTTTTGTGAATTATATAGTCCTTCGTTAAACTCTCCAAAATGAAGGAACTTCATTTAAATAGCCATCTCTGAATATCATTCTTAAAAGAATCATGTAAAACAACATAGGATTTAAAAGAAGGATTAGATTAAATCCTGGTTCGTCTCCTTAGTGGGTGACCTCCTACCTTAGAATAGTCATTTAACATTTCCTGCGCTCAATTTCTTCAGACATAAAGTTGAGATAATAATGCATGAACGTAGTATAAGAACGCAGCAAGATAACACATTCAAAGAATGTTGTGCAGTATTTGGCCACAAAAATTAGGGGGGTGTTCAATAAATGCCATGGAGAATTCTGGTAACATAATGCCTCTAATAAAGCATGCAAATGGGTGGACAGGATCCAGAGACCCCATCCCTACTCAGTTTTACTTCCCAATGAAAGTGACTTAAACTCAAATCCAAACAGATGATCCTGCACAGCAAGACAGATGGAATGAAAAGAGCAGTGCGGGGCTCAGGACATAGCTCCGTCAGGAGGATGCTGACTCCACAAGCATGAGGACCTGGGTTTGAGACCCAGAACCTCCACACAAAATCCAGGCATAGTGCTGGTGCTAAGTGCTTGGCAGAGTAGAGAAGGGTAGATATCTGGAGATTACTAATCAGGGGACCAAGCCCCACACAGTGAGCTCCAGGCCATTGGAGAAACCCAGTCCAAGTGGCCAGTGGATAGTGTCCCTGGGAAATAACACCCAAGGTTCTTCTCTGCCCTCCACAAACATCAGCATCCATGTGTACTCTCTCCCACACAGCTGAGCAATCACAAAAATGACACCCACCCACACACATGTGCATAAAAATTAACTAACTAATTAAAATAGGCAGTATAGATTTCAGACAGGCTACGGTGAAACTTTCTCTACCAAAAAAAAGTATATATGTGTGTGTGTGTGTGTGTGTGTGTGTGTGTGTGTGTGTGTGTGTGTGTGTATAGCATTCACAGGTGAATGGACAATACACGGTCAGATTAGGGGTAGGAGCATTTGAATGACTGTGTTTCCTCTGTCCTTTGTAGAAACGTTGTTAGATATTTGTCCTCCAGATCTTTAGTGCAAGGATCACAAAAGCTGATGGTCAGTTACTAATGTAATAGCATGTAATAGATAGAACCCAGGATAACTGTGTGAGCAGCACCCTCCCCCACCCCACCCCACCCCACCCACACCCACAAAGTCATAGCACTGCCACATGCTGTACATGTTATGAGAGAAGAGATAACAAGCAATAGATTGCCATTATTTGGAGAATTAATGGAAAACATGGGGTTAGTTCCATGCAGAATATAAGTAATTTTAATGGAGTGCAGGAGGGAAAAGTTCAGATATAACAATGGACATTTTATAGCAGAGGAGGGCACAGTGAGGGAGGAAAAATAAAAGGACTTTATGAGTGGCAATTTCAGGACAGTAAAAAATTATAAGTGTGCTCTGCAATGCCATTTTATTTCCACAGCAATATCTAATATGGGGCTTTAATAAGACATTGCACTTGAGATCAACAAAAAGTGGAGATAATTACTCTAGACTAGACATTAGCTGGTGCAATGAATGTGGGGTTTTACAGCACACATGGTCTCGATGGTGTATGACATATATTTATAAAGGGCCCTCCATTATCCTTGGGGTTTCTTGCCCTCCCTCTTTTCCATAATAGTCAGAGTCCAAAATCTTCTTGTCATTTTGAGCTGTCCCTGTCCCTTTCCATTTGAGATGGTTGTGGTCCCATCAACTCAGCACTCTTAGGAACTTTGGGGCTGCTCTATAATTCTTAGTATACGATTCGCACTGTGAGATCAAAGCTCCATGTGCAAGCCTCGTTGAGAGAAGTCGCCCTCCTCCACTTGCGGCTTTCTGTAATGCGATGACAAGAAAAACACAGACAAGGGCTCTGCTGCTTAAGGGATGGATCTGCAAAGAGTGCCCTTAAAGTCTTTACAAGGATGCTTTTCAGTTAAAGGAAATATTCTAAACAGAGCCGAGGTTTTTGCAAAGGATTTTAATCAAGCACTCTTGGCTATATCCATAGACGATCGCAGTCACTTTCATTATGATGACTGAATGTGACATCTTCCTGGATGTCTTTCTTATTCTGAACACTGCCACTTTGTGAGCACAGGAATGGATTTATTTGTTCATTCATTCATTCGTTTGTTTGCTTGTGGTCTTTGTGTGTATACTGACCCATGTGTAGGTGTCAATACCTGCTTGTATGAGATTGGAGGCTGAAGGAACAAGTCAGGTGTCCTCTTCCAGTATTCCTCCAGAGACTTGAGCTAGCCATTTATTTTTTGGCCCATCTGGTTTGTCAGCAGGCCCAGGAACCCTCTATCTCCACCTAACACGAGAGGCACAGGCAGTGTGTGACCACCTCCAGCCTGTTCTTAGGTATCTGAACTCGGGTTCTTAAGCTTGCCCAGCAAGTGTACTCTCCAGCTAAGGCATCTCCATGCTCTGATTCTATTATTTGAACCCAGATACTTACTTCTTAATATAACTTACATAACTTATTTGATGTTATTCTAGCTGTTCTTACATTTTACTAAGCATAAAAAATAGCCGTGGTAACTCTCAGCCTGGAACTCTAAGTTTAGCCACTCAGTCTATCTGCTGTCATTCCTACTTCAGTGTCACTCATAAGGGACAGAGCTGCTGAACTTCCCACCACAAGTTGGAACCAGCTACCCTCCCCTAATGTCACACTTCCTTCTTCTCAAAACAAGGGTTACCACCCTATTTGTTTGTAACCGAATGTGGGGTCATAAAATATTTGGAAATAGTAAAAGAATTTTTGAATGGGCAATGGCTATGGTTTAATTCATAATCTAATGTGTGATGCTGAGATGGTTCTGCAGTGTCCGAAACTGTTGTATCCCGTGACTTCCCTGTAGCCTCCACTCTGAACACACATCATGTACATGTTACCCTGGCCAAGTGGTCAAAGCACACAGTACCTCTCCATAACGCCTTAATCTCTGTGTGAAGTTTTCTGCTCATATAGAAGCTTAAAGGTTTAAATACTGCAAACGAAGACAGTATCTTCCTCCCGTTGCCATTTAAGCATCAAATCAATATATCTTTGGATTCTATAGCATTCAAATGTTTGATTTTTAAAACTGTTATTTCAGATGCTGACTTGAGTATCACAAAATATTGCTCAGTGAGGGCTGTGAGATGCTGCTCACTGAGAGATGCTGAGACACTGTCAGGACTGATAGCAGAGATTGATCCCCAGAGCACACATGGCAGAAGGAGACCTCAGCTCCCTCAAGTTTCTTCCAACCTCCACACCTACTTACCCACCTGACAGAAAGCATAATAAAACAAACATTGGTCAAAGAACTTTGTCTTGGGACTAAGATAGAATTTCCAACACTTTCTGAAACAGCCCTAAACACAAGTCTACTGTTTTATATTATAGATTTATGCCAAGTGCTGTCCTCAGCACCTGTGACTATAAAATCAAATGTCCATCAACTCTGAGAAATTCTGACGATCTACATCCTGCATTATCAAATGCACAGCCAAGATTTAATTCTTTATTTATAAGCACATCCTTCTCATTAGTATGCAAATTCCCCTTCCTCGTTAATAAATGATAAAATTATATGCATACCAGAAATTTCATAGAAATTAAATGTTATGATTTATCAGTAAGTGTTTGCTTTATATACTTATATGTATGTGTGTTTATGCATATACACGCATTTATATATCCAAATTTGCGTGACATTTTTCTTGGAGGAAAGAGTAGGAAAAGATTTTCCTTTAGTTGTTATATGGAACAAGAACACATGACCCAAATTGTAATCATTTTAAAGATATTAGCTTATAAAATAAGAATACAGAGAATTTGTTTGAAAGCCAGCAGTAACAAAAATGTATCAAGAATACAGAAACTGTGAGAACTTGGTAAAACAATAGCATTGGACAAAGCAGCTAGAAAGTAAAATGATACTTTATTGTTTTAATAAAAGAGGGTTTGACTTGCAATTCAGTTATAATGGTTTGTTTATTCTGGGAATTCCCAGGAAAAGATTAAGAAGTCCTGCTTCAAGCCTCATCAAGGACTCCTCAAGAAAGGTCACTACCAGTCTCTTCAAGGCCCTTGCAACAAACTTTTCAGTTCCAAACAACTGAGACAGTTCGAAGTCTGTTTTAGTAACGCCTCACTTCTGCTTAAAGTTCTTACCAATTCCTGCAAATAAGCAATGACAACCTGAAACCCTCCTGACTTCTTAGCATGTTAGGACCTCATGGTTCTCAAGGTCAGAAATTCGGTGAGGCCTCAAGCAAACAGTAACTATCCACAGCCTCTCCTCTGAGTTCACTCAAGTGTTTGCTGAAGAGTGGGGCAGCGGGAGATCTCTCTCTCTCTCTCTCTCTCTTTTAAAAACTAAAATGAAATGATTAACTAGTAGAACCAAAAACCTGGGGCTGAACTGAAACACACTCAGCTGAACTGAAACAGACTTAGCAGCACTGATCCTCAATTGAGCCCTGGCATGTGCCTGTCTGGGCGTCAGGCTTTATATTTTGTACACACACACACACACACACACACACACACACACACATACACACACACACACACACACCACACACATTTTATTAGTGGCTATTGGACATTTCTCTCTTCCCTGTTTTGGGACAGAGTCTACCATGACTAGTCTTTCTTAGGACATCATTGTAAACTGAGTGAATGTGAATGGCAGGTCAGATAGCATGTCACTTAACTTTATAGGTTTGTCTCTCCTGTGAGGTTGTGTCAACTTGACCTGTTTTGACCTGGGAAGAAAGTCTGGAAACCTCAGGTTGACCTAGAATTTGGAATATTGTCTTGATGGACTCAGTTGACAGGGGAAGACCCAGTCAAAACACAGGAAGCATATTCTACCAGTGGGTCAGGAGAAAGGACATGGAGGAACTTTTAAGGTTTTGTTCAGTTGGCCTTCACCAACACTTTGAAGTCTGCCTGTCCTGCTGCTGCCAGGTACTAATTCCTCACTGATAGTGGAACTATCGATTCCAGCTTCCAATGTACAGATTCCTCATGGATGCCAGAGCTACTCATTCCAGCCTCCAATGGAGACTGAAGACCAGAAGCACTACAGGAATTCTCCAGGTCCCAGATTTTCACTGTTGAGAGGCACCTAGACTTGTGGACTGGTCGACTACAGGATGTTCTGTGAGATTGTTGGATAATTCTGACAGCACTGTGAAGCCAGTGCAATATCAAACATGACTTTGCAAGGTTCTGAGAGGTTGCAGAGGTACATACATTGTTAGAGGCCAGAGAAAGGGCCATGAATTACCCTTCTAGTAGAATTAGAGGTGGCCTAGATAACCATCAGGATTTGACTGAATTGACGGTATGTCTTCCAAATCCGAGTCAAAAAAGAGAATTCAACTTCTTCCTTAGTCTCTTGATCTCTCACTGAAGAAAAAGCCAGTCGCCTCTGCATAAGGTCATTCAAGAAGCCCTTAGGAAGGACACATGCAGAGAAATTGAGGCTTAGGGATAACTGCCAGCCTCAGGAAGCAAGCTACCCTGAAAGTGAGACTCCTGACTCCAGTCAGGAAATCAGATGATTACAATACTAGTAAACATCTTCCTACATTTTCTCAAGAAACCTCAAGTGAGAATTACCCATTGGAGCAATTCCCAGACTTCTGACTCCCAGAAAACTTGAGCAACAATTAGTGGCCATTACTGCTAACAACTAAGCTTTGAACTCATTTGTCACACAATTCTAACTAGTGCAGAAATAAATACAAACTAAACTCTAAACATACTGGCAAGCTCCTTGACATCTTAACCCATCTCTCTGGATCTATCACACGTTATATTTTGTACTAGCAAATGTCCACTGAGTAAACAAAGAATGCAGAGATAAGATATTGTGACATGAGAGGAAAATTTGTGTATACCTTGCAATGCATTTTATTTCAATAACAAGATATCAATATGGCATTTATAGAGCTTGATTTATGGAATCAATCATAAAATGTATGATAATAGCTATACAGACATTAGCAGGTCCAGTTAACTCGGAATTTTATGGTTTGAACATGTAAATATTTTAATGACATGCCAGTCAACAAAATGAACTCATCAAAAAAAAATCTATAGAACTAGAGAGATGACTCAGCAGCTAGGAGCACGTGCTCTGTTTCAGTGCAGTCCCCACCCAGTCCAGTCTAGCATCACACCTGTCACTCTAGCCCCAGAGAATTCAGTGCCCATTTTTGGCCACCATGTGCATCTGCATATAGGTTCACATACATGCAAAAACATACACACACACACACACACACACACACACACACACACACACACACACACACACAAACAGACAATCTTAAAACAAGAAAAACTACAAGTACCTAAAGATACATACTTTACAAATAGAGACCACACTGCATAATTTCAGAATGTAAGCAAAGTTAGTCATATCATTGCAATAAGAACTTAAAACACTGTCAATGTTTCTATTAAATCAACTGGTATTTGCTATAATGCATGCTATAATCCAAGTTTGTTTAGCCTTATTTTGCCTGAAACAGGATATATATATATATATATATATATATATATATATATATATATATATATACCTATCCAACTTCACATGTAAACTAATTGTAATTATTACAATCCATATAATTTAGGAGATTTTTTTATAAAAATTACACCCAAGCAACACCTTTCCATATGGCCAATTAGTAGAGTCGTAAAACGCAGCAAATATATGATGTTGTATTGAGCATCTGTGTTGTTTATCCTATGGGAATTTTTAATAAAGGACCAAACAGCATATTGATGTTAATTCTACGTTACCAGGACTTTAAATAAAAAACTAAAATAAATAGCATCCATTAAACTGATCATACTGTTGTAACTCAAATTGTGTTTATTATGCTAATGGAACATGAAATTAAGAAAAAGACCTTTATGCCAGTGGAATTAATTAATGAGCTTTATGAAGGCATTGGGATGTAATTTATTTCTAGATAAGTAAGTCTAATTTGCAGTTCCATGGGTCTCGGCAATGCTGATTGTAATAGTTATTCCTGCAGATGTGCTGCTCACAGCATGTCTTTCCATTAGAACTGAACACCTCATTATATAAACTGTACCTAATTAAACATAATACAGTGGTGACTTGTTAAAGTGGCCTTTTTAAGTCAGCAGCTGCCTAAGCTAATAATACCGTACACAAGATTTATACCATCTTCCCCCAGAATACTGATATTAAAATATACTGCCCAAGGGATTGATAACTAACTCACCAGTATGTAACAGGTACATTTCTGATTCTGTGATAAGAGATTAAAGCCCGGCAGCCCATAAAAAAAATAAAATGAATTCAGGACTACTTGGAACTAGAAAGTACTTGGGAAACTTCATTGAAATGAAATACTTATTTTAAAAAAATCAGTGAAATAGTCATGAAAGGAGAACATTTAAAGTAGAAATAATAATAATAATAATGTAAATAAATATGAATGATGTAGAGGTTCTTCAGATATTTTCCCAAGTACAAACAGAAGTTTTTCAGACTTGACATGCTTCAGTTAAGCTTGTACTTACGGTAACTTCGAGATATGATATGCAGCAATTTCCACTACGGATAAGGAAAATATTTATACACCAGACCCTGCTCTGCTTAATCACGGTCTGAGCTAGCATCCTTAATAGGATGAACTCTAACATGCATTCTTTGTCAAATTGTTATCTAGTAAGTTGGAAATGTAGTCGTGAAGCTGGAGCTTAGCCATATAAGTACAGCTTATGGAGAAATACCCATGTTAAGTCATGTTCCCAGCACCAAGCTGATCTGCTTATCTCCTTCCATCCTTCAACAATCAACTCAAGCCCCTAGGTTTTGAGAAGCTGTCCTAAACTTAAGCAGCAGACCTTAGGTGACTCAACTCTTGTCTCCCAAGCACCCAGGGGGCCTTCTTTGACTACTAAAGATTCAGTGCTCTACTGTTGACTTAGACTGTCTCTATCTCAGTGTGTTTATCCACCAGTAGATTACAAGACAAGCGATATCTGTATTTTATCACTGCAACCCAATTTGTAGGTGGAATATCATACTTAATGTAATTGATCCATGATTTGAAGAGTCTTCAGCCTATCGTTTTGCTGTTAGCATTCTCCATGTGTAAGTTTCTAGACCTATTATAGGTCTTTTGGTAAATATTTGTCAATTTAATCCATTATACATCTTATGTGCATTGTATGTACATTCATACAGTCAAAGGCTATTTAACTTGTACACTAAAAAGTACTTTAACATCACATATAGATTTCTACTTTTCACCCAACTCAATGATTCTGGGTTGCCTCCTTCTGGTCCATGAAAAACATCTTCATTTAAAATACAAATGATTTGAGTCTCAAGAGCTTCTCAGTTTCATGGTCTAAAATATACCTACTTGAAATTTTGCATTGACCACTTTGAGTCATTTAAAACAGGCATAGTGAGTTTACAGTTATCAATCAAAATTAGTTGCAGTACATAGGAAAAGCATCATAGTCACATTATTCGTTCCTACTATGATGTTTTTAAGTCTCGATGTACTCTTTTTAGATTACTAGAAGGTATCAGATTAACACTCACATGAGTGCACCATACCACACATACACACACACACACACACACACACACAGAGAGAAAGAGAGAGAGAGAGAGAGAGAGAGAGAGAGAGAGAGAGAGAGAGGTATACTCATGCATGCATGTTAGCTGTGGCCTGATGAATGATTGAACTGACAAAACAATCTAGGCAAATCAAAATATATTTTACATAATATCTGGCAAGCAAAAACATGAGTAGTTCATTTAAGATGTAACTAAAAACTATAAGAAGTAAATGGTGAGAAGCTGGAAGCAATCCCACTAAAATCAGGGACTAGACAAGGCTGCCCACTTTCTCCCTACCTTTTCAACATAGTACTTGAAGTATTAGCCAGAGCAATTCGACAACAAAAGGAGATCAAGGGGATACAAATTGGAAAAGAGGAAGTCAAAATATCACTTTTTGCAGATGATATGATAGTATATATAAGTGACCCTAAAAATTCCAACAGAGAACTCCTAAACCTGATAAACAGCTTCGGTGAAGTAGCTGGATATAAAATTAACTCAAACAAGTCAATGGCCTTTCTCTACACAAAGAATAAACAGGCTGAGAAAGAAATTAGGGAAACAACACCCTTCTCAATAGCCACAAATAATATAAAATATCTCGGCGTGACTCTAACGAAGGAAGTGAAAGATCTGTATGATAAAAACTTCAAGTCCCTGAAGAAAGAAATTAAAGAAGATCTCAGAAGATGGAAAGATCTCCCATGCTCATGGATTGGCAGGACCAACATTGTAAAAATGGCTATCTTGCCAAAAGCAATCTACAGATTCAATGCAATCCCCATTAAAATTCCAACTCAATTCTTCAACGAATTAGAAGGAGCAATTTGCAAATTCATCTGGAATAACAAAAAACCGAGGATAGCAAAAACTCTTCTCAAGGATAAAAGAACCTCTGGTGGAATCACCATGCCTGACCTAAAGCTTTACTACAGAGCAATTGTGATAAAAACTGCATGGTACTGGTATAGAGACAGACAAGTGGACCAATGGAATAGAATTGAAGACCCAGAAATGAACCCACACACCTATGGTCACTTGATCTTCGACAAGGGAGCCAAAACCATCCAGTGGAAGAAAGACAGCATTTTCAACAATTGGTGCTGGCACAACTGGTTGTTATCATGTAGAAGAATGCGAATCGATCCATACTTATCTCCTTGTACTAAGGTCAAATCTAAGTGGATCAAGGAACTTCACATAAAACCAGAGACACTGAAACTTATAGAGGAGAAAGTGGGGAAAAGCCTTGAAGATATGGGCACAGGGGAAAAATTCCTGAACAGAACAGCAATGGCTTGTGCTGTAAGATCGAGAATTGACAAATGGGACCTAATGAAACTCCAAAGTTTCTGCAAGGCAAAAGACACTGTCTATAAGACAAAAAGACCACCAACAGACTGGGAAAGGATCTTTACCTATCCTAAATCAGATAGGGGACTAATATCCAACATATATAAAGAACTCAAGAAGGTGGACCTCAGAAAATCAAATAACCCCCTTAAAAAATGGGGCTCAGAACTGAACAAAGAATTCTCACCTGAGGAATACCGAATGGCAGAGAAGCACCTGAAAAAATGTTCAACATCCTTAATCATCAGGGAAATGCAAATCAAAACAACCCTGAGATTCCACCTCACACCAGTGAGAATGGCTAAGATCAAAAATTCAGGTGACAGCAGATGCTGGCGAGGATGTGGAGAAAGAGGAACACTCCTCCATTGTTGGTGGAATTGCAGGCTTGTACAACCACTCTGGAAATCAGTCTGGCGGTTCCTCAGAAAATTGGACATAGTACTACCGGAGGATCCAGCAATACCTCTCCTGGGCATATATCCAGAAGAAGCCCCAACTGGTAAGAAGGACACATGCTCCACTATGTTCATAGCAGCCTTATTTATAATAGCCAGAAACTGGAAAGAACCCAGATGCCCCTCAACAGAGGAATGGATACAGAAAATGTGGTACATCTACACAATGGAGTACTACTCAGCTATTAAAAAGAATGAATTTATGAAATTCCTAGCCAAATGGATGGACCTGGAGAGCATCATCCTGAGTGAGGTAACACAATCACAAAGGAACTCACACAATATGTACTCACTGATAAGTGGATACTAGCCCAAAACCTAGGATACCCACGATATAAGATACAATTTCCTAAACACATGAAACTCAAGAAAAATGAAGACTGAAGTGTGGACACTATGCCCCTCCTTAGAAGTGGGAACAAAACACCCATGGAAGGAGTTACAGAAACAAAGTTTGGAGCTGAGATGAAAGGATGGACCATGTAGAGACTGCCATATCCAGGGATCCACCCCATAATCAGCATCCAAACGCTGACACCATTGCATATACTAGCAAGATTTTATCGAAAGGACCCAGATGTAGCTGTCTCTTGTGAGACTATGCCGGGGCCTAGCAAACACAGAAGTGGATGCTCACAGTCAGCTAATGGATGGATCACAGGGCTCCCAATGGAGGAGCTAGAGAAAGTACCCAAGGAGCTAAAGGGATCTTCAACCCTATAGGTGGAACAACATTATGAACTAACCAGTACCCCTGAGCTCTTGACTCTAGCTGCATATGTATCAAAAGATGGCCTAGTCGGCCATCACTGGAAAGAGAGGCCCATTGGACACGCAGACTTTGTGTGCCCCGGTACAGGGGAACGCCAGGGCCAAAGGGGGGGAGTGGGTGGGTAGGGGAGTGGGGGTGGGTGGGTAAGGGGGACTTTTGGTATAGCATTGGAAATGTAAATGAGCTAAATACCTAATAAAAAATGGAAAAAAAAATAATACATAAAATGATTTAAAAACTTATGATTGGAAATAAAATAGCATTCATCTTAAAAAAAAAAAAAAAAACTATAAGAAGGGCAGAGACTTCAAGGCAAGGAGAACTTTCATTTAATTAACAGGAAGTCGAGAGGCTGCAAGATAGCTAGCGAGCATTCCTGTTAGGACTTTAATCCACACAAGAGTCTTTTGCTCCCTCTTGCAGCACCATAAATAGACACCCTTTTATGGTAAGAGCACCAGATCCCTGTACATTACTAAGGAGGAGAGGACATCACCCACCTGCTATGAAATAACTCAAGACCAAAACTTCAACAGCTAGTACAAAATACGGTAGCCCCGTGGTCATTAAGGTGATGCTGTACAAACCTGGGTATCTGAGTTTGGGCTCCTCAACCCATGGGAAAAGGGGGAGCATGCTGGCATGAATTTCTCACTCCCACCCTGGGGAATATGGAAACAAAAACATCTTAAGGCTTTTGGCCAGCCAGTTTAGCCAGATCCAAAGGTCCAGACAATGAGAAACCTGCCTCAAGAAACAACTGAAGGGTTGATAGCTGCCCTGCATGCCTACCTGTGTGGGCTTGCGTACTTGAATGGAAACCATTGTCTCCAAACCATCTACAATGATCTGAGTAGATTTGTTTGTTTCAACAGGAAATGAAGATACTGTCTATATCAAGAAAGAGAATGAGAGAGTTAGGGAGAAAGAGAGAAAGGAAAGGAGAGAAAAAGGGAGGGAGGGGGAATTTACACTCTATTGTTTTGAAAATACAGTCAACCATTACACTGGGTGGAGGAGGGGGGCCCCCAATGGAGGAGTTAGAGAAAGGACTGAAGGAGCTGAAAGGGTTTGCAACCCCATAGGAAGAACAACAATGTCAACCAACCAGACCCCCAGAGCTCCCAGGCACTAAGCCACCAATCAAGTAGTACATATGGCTCCCACTGCATATGTAGCAGAGGATGGCCTTGTCAGTCATCAATGGAAGGAGAGATCCTTGGTCCTATGAAGGCTCGATAGATGTCCCAGTGTAGGGGAATCAAAGTCAAGGAAGCAGGAGTGGGTGGGTGGATGGAGGAACACCCTCATAGAAGCAGAGGGAGGGGGGACTGGATGGGGGTTTCCTGGAGGAGTAGAAAATGGATAAGGGGATAACACTTGAATTGTAAATAAATGAAAAGAAATGAAGGAAGGAAGGAAGGAAGGAAGGAAGGAAGGAAGGAAGGAAGGAAGGAAGGAAGGAAATAAGGAAGGAAATAAGGAAGGACATAAGGAAGGAAATAAGGAAGGAAATAAGGGAGGAAATAAGGGAAGAAGGGAGGAAGAAATAGTGTCAGCCTAGGAGAGCACTGTGAAGCTGATGGATAGGAAAACCTAGTTGAACAAACAGACATTAAGAGAAAGTATGACTTTATTCTAGATGCTAGGTGTGGTAGATTTTTATAAAGAATGTACTCCAAGGCTCATAGCATATATTTGAATGCTGAGTCACCAGGGAGTGGAACCATTTGAAAGGATTAGTAAAATTAGGCATGGCCTTGTTGGAGAATGTGTATTCTCTACTTTGAGGTTTCAACACATCCCCAAACCCCCAAGCTTGAGGATCAGGATATAGCTCTCAGCTACTTCTCCAGCACCATGCTTCCTGCCATGATGATAATGGACTAGACTTCTGAAACAGTAAGCAAGCCCCCAATTAAATGCTTTCTCCTATAAGAGACTTATGGGTTCTCTTCACAGCAATAGAACAGTGACTAAGACACTACAGATGCTCAAAACCCAGTTCACTTTCCTTTCTTCCATCACTATGAATCTGCCTTAAGAAAAGCAACTTGGCAGAACAGAAGGACTCAGAGACCTGGTTGCACACTCTCTTAATACTTAAAGTAACTTTTAGCAAGCCTCTTCTTCTTCTTCTTCTTCTTCTTCTTCTTCTTCTTCTTCTTCTTCTTCTTCTTCTTCTTCTTCTTCTTCTTCTTCTTCTTCTTCTTCAGTATTCCTGAGCCTCTATTTTTACACCTGAAAAATGAGGTGGCATCTACTTTTCAACTGTTATGTAAATTAAGGGGAAGGGTGTTCTAGCCTGTCTCAGGTTCTATCATCTGGTCTAAGACCTCTTGTCTTAGTTTTAAAGGATCTGATTTTGTAAGTATGCATGTAACATGTGCCACATTTTGCCCCATGTAAGAAGCCATATGTGTGTTCCAGGAGCCACTTAAGAGTTTATGGGAGCTAGAAAAAAAAATCAGGAACCAGTCCTTCAGATAATAGGGATTTATGATCTGATTGCTGATTAATACATCTAATTATAGATGTATAAATACAAAAGCAGTTGCCTTTTGTATGATAGTGTTAAAAAATTTTTTTGAAAAGAAACAGAAGAATAAAGACTCAATTTACTAAAATCATAAATAAAAGTAGAGACATCATAAATTATTCTAAAGAAATTTAAAAGTTTATAAGATTGTTATGAAAAAATTATAAACAAACAAATTGGATAATATATACTAAAGAGAAAAAAATCCTAAAAATACAAAAGTTACCAACACTAAATCATGACAAAATATAAAATATGGATAGATCTATAAGTAGCAAGTACAGAGTCAATAATTTAAAATCTCCACACACACTTCTTAATTTTAAAATATATAAGCCCCAGATGTAGTGGCCTCACTGGAGAATTCTACAAAATGTTTAAAGAAGAATTAACACACTGGTCAAACCTTTCCAATAAGCTGAAGACCAGAATTAGAACTCCACAAACTCTCAACAAAAATCTTACAAGCCAAATGTTAAAATATATTAAAAGGATTAATCATAGAGAATAAGTGGAATTTGTTCCCAAAATGTAAGGACTAACATACATAGATATAATAAACATAGAATGTTAGTAAACATTGAAAAATTGAGCAGCATAATATGTCATAAACATGATAAAGAGAAACCTACATGATCATCTCAATTAAGGAAGAAAAAGGTTTTAAAAGGTTTAATTAAGTTAAACAACTTTCATAATTAAAAAAATTCAACAAGCTAGGAATTCTTTCAACAATAAAAACTATATATAAAACCAACATTTAAAATCATACTCAATAGTGAGTGATTAAAACTTTTTATTTGACATCAGAAACAATGACATCAGAAACCTTCATTTACCACTTCTATTCAACACAGAACTGAAGGTTCAAACCCGAGAAAGTAGGCAATGTGAAATATAAAAGGCATGATTATAATAACCTTAAAAGTAGAAAACACTAAATACTACATAATAAGGCCATTAAACTGGTAAATTAATTACGGAAGGTAGTAGGATGGGGCTGGAGAGGTGATTGAGCAATTAGAAGTACACGTTGCTCTTCCAGAGGAACTGAGTTCTCTTCCTAACAGTGTCAGGCTGTTCAGAGAATCTGGTAATTCCAGGCACAGAGAATCCTGCCTTCACCATCATCTGTACTCACACCCATACCCACACAGAGACATAAATAAAACAACAATAAATCTTTGAAAAATACCAGGATGCAAACGGCAAAATCCAACAATCAGTAGATCCCTGTCTCTTAGCAATGAACAATCTGAAATTAAAACAATTGCTCCATTTGCATTAGCATGAAGGAGAATAAAATACTCACATGATAAAGGTGACAAACCCGGGCTGAAGAAGCTAAAGTACATGGAAGCACTCATGCTCATGGATCAGAAAGCATGATGCTATTAAGATGCCAATACCATCTAAGACACTCTACACACTCTATGTAATTCCTCTCAAAATACTTTGCAGAAGTAGAATTTCTGTCCTAAAGTCCATTTATTATCTCAAAGGATCATCATTGTTAATAAATATTGGAAAATAAGAGCAGAGTTGGGAGAGTCCTATCTCCTGGTATGGAAACTTGGGAAATTTCAGTAAGCAAATGTGATATCCTCTCCCCAAAATATTTGATAACCCAAGAAAAAACACATGATACTCCAAGAACAATCATGTAATACCTCAAAAAAGAAATAGTTATAGATCAGTATGACCGAACAGAAGCCAGAGGCAACCCCTTATAAATGTTGTCCTTTTATTTTTTTCCTTGACATGCCAGGATAACTCCAGAAGGAAAGGACAGACATTTTAATAAGCAATGCTAGAAATTTTAATATTCACATTCAAAACAATGAGATTAGACTCTTAAGCAACACTAAGAATGTACCCAACCTAAATATAAGACTTAAAACTGTAATTCTCTTAGGTGAAACTATAAGGCAAGGCTTCATGGACCTGGGCTCATGGATACAATAGGAAAGGTCTGAGCAACAATGAAATAATAAATTTTTAAAAATAGAATTCATGAAAATTAAAGTTTGTATTCCCAAAGCTATGATTGACAGTATAAGGTAGCAAGCCACAAAATGAGAGAACAAATTTTCAAATTGCATAATTATATAGAGAATAATATCCAGAGCAGAGAGAGAACTCCTAAAACACAGCAAAATTAAAACTGATTCCAAGGCTTACGGGCATTAAGAGGCATTTGTCCAGGAAAGATACCTCAATGGCCACAAATCACAGGCAAAAATGCTCAGCATCACTAACCACCAGGGAAATGGAAATCAAGGCTATGATGAAACTGTAGCTCATCTCCCTTACCACACTATAAAAGTTACAAAGTAACAGATGTTGGCAGAGTGGGAACTATTGAAATCCTTGTCCATTGTTATGAGAATATAAAATTGTAGACAAATTACGGAAAAGGGTATTGAAATTATCAAAAGAACCTCGAAAAATAAAATTACCATATGATGCTGCATTCCATTTCGGAGATTATATGCCACATAATTAAAGGGTCTTGAGGAGATATTTATACATCCATATTCACAGGATCATGATTCACAAAACTTGAAGCATGAAAATAACACAAATTCCAAAAATGTCTGAGAATAGTTAAAACGTGGTATCTACATTGTTCTACTCCCTTCGCTTGTGATAAATAGCATAACCAAAAAAGAAGAAGGAGAAAAAAAGTTTGGCTTAAACTTTCAGGCCACAGTCTGTCACTGAGGGTAGACCAGCCAGGAATTAAAGCAGAAACTCAAAGAAGAAATCGTGGAAGAACTGTACCAGGGAGGAACTCTGCTTGCTGGTTGACTCTCTGACTTGTTCACAGGCTCATAATTAGCTTCTTCACACAACCCAGGGCCACCTGCCTAGGTATGGTACTGCCACCAATGGGCTGGGCTGTCCTACAGTAACTAGTAATGGCAAACTTCCTCAGGGCTTGCTCACAGGCCAATTTGATCTGAACAATGGCTCAAGTGAGGTGTCTCCTTTCACATTACTGTAGGCCGGCCGTGTCAAAATGGCATTAAGGTTAACCAGGACATGTATGTGTATAGGATTATAACACTCAGGTTTAGAAAGGAAAGATGTATTTAACATAGTTCTCTGGAAATGAATCTAAGGCTATCAGGCCAAGTGAAGTGACTGAGTCATAGAGTAGACATTTTCTGCTTGACTCTATTACATTGTCTGGTTGGAGTGTTCCAGTGCACGGAGGCAGGTGATTACTGAAGATTGATTCAAAGACTGAATGAGAAGTTCTTTAATGAATAGAGAGCTTCATTTTTAAAACGAGACAAGAACTCCTGAGACAGATGGTGGTGACAGCAATAAAGCACTAGCAAAGTACTGAAACAAGTGAACTGTACACTTACCATGTCTGTGAAGGAAGCTTTGATAAATGTATGTACCATATATGATATATACATATGTATGTGTGTATATAATTGTACATGTATATTCGCATTTCATTTAATAAAAATTGGAAAGTAGCAATACAACTAACAGACAGTAGTGACTCTCGCTTCAGTGTTTGAAAGTGAATGACTCCTGGTCCAAGTCTCTCCATTCCTTTCAGATTCCAGTTCTGTGACAGACTCACATCCCTCTGAACTATTACAAGAACCTTAGTGTCCTGCTCCCTCCTCCGTATGTCTGTTTGCCCTCTACCTAGCTAACTTTCAGACATCTCTGGAAATATCAGTTCCTGAAAAATGAAAGCCCAAACCCTCCCTAAACACACATGTCTCAGAAAAAGTAGGATATATGCGATAAGTAAAATTATGACCCCAACTCTAAGTTGTCCCAGTTACCAGACCCTGTGCTGCACAGCAAAGGAGGAAGTCAGATTACAGTGGGATATTCAGTATTATGGACATGGGTCTGATCAGGTTCTTAACTAAAGTTCATTAGAAAGAAGAAATCAGAGTAAAGAAGAGAGGACTCAACCCACTGTTGTTCATTTTTAAGACTAGTAGAGCGCTCAGGGGCCCAGGAAGTAGGTGGCCTCTAGAAGCTAGACGAGCAAAGGAATAATCTTTAGAGGATGCTGGTACTCAGATATCAGCTCACTAAGACCCACTTTGTATTTTTGACATCCAGAACATTGAGATAATGAAGATATGTTCAACTAAACCTTGAAGTTTGTGGCAATTCATTCTAGCTGTAATTGAAAATTCATATATCCACTTAGTATAAATTCTCATGGGATGTTTAGGTAAAATTGTCAAAATGTAATTATATTAACAATTTGGTTAACACCTGTCTCCTTCCATATCTGTCATGCTCATATCTGGCTTAACATCTTGCCTGACACACAGTAGACTTTCTATAGATAGTTGATCAGTAAATTGTCTTATGGTGTAATATGCCGATTTCTTACAACAACAAAGAAGTGAGTCCCTGATACTACCTCATTGCTGGTATTTTTAAATGCATGTGAGACTTGGTGAATTTTTGTTATTATTATTAATCACTTTGATTTACAGATGTCAAAAAATACAAGAAATATTTAGGATGAGCAAGAAAGATTTAGTATACATGTAATGAAAGCCTCTGGAGAAGACCAGTAAAACAATGGAAAGACCAGACATTAATAAACTATGAAATAAAGTGGGTACTATACATCAAAAGAGTACACTGAATATATAGATACAGATAATTTAGATACAGATAAATATAGGTGATATATATGGGCAAAGACATAAATATAGATGATATGGGTATATCAACTTTAAACAAAGAAATGATGGTATATTTTATTAATTATGAATTTATAATCCTATGTGTTTTATAGCAAGGATTTTGGTGTAGAAGAAAAGTATTTTAATTCAGAACCTGAACTAGAAGTAAGAATACAAACTTAGCAGGTGTTAAGCCTTAAAGGGCCATACACATTTCTTGCTCTGTCCATTAACTAGGTCTCTAAACACTGATCTATTCCAAATCTGTGAGCACCCACAGAGCCTAGGCTGTAATCTCAGTGGACCATTTTCCTCCTGATTCAACCATGACTATGTACAGAAAATGTCTAGCTCCAGTCAGAACAACAAACACACAACCCTGACCTTAACACCTTCACATACTAGTAATATCCATTTATTAACAATTCTACTTAAGTTTTGGAAAATGCATTCCAAAAGGTCAATTTTACCTTGTTAGTCAGAGACTGTTCATCTCTTCCGGATAACTCTCGGTGTAATTATGGGATGCTGATTGACAGAGTCAAAACACAGCTACAAATTGCCACTGGCATTTGAAAGTACACCACAAGAAATGTGGGAACTGAGAGAATTTTTTTCTTTTTTTGTTTGATGTTCTTGTTGTTCTTCCATTTCAACTATCTTCTGTCCTAGGTGCAGGTGAAATGGGAAAACAATAGGCCGGATGTTTGAAATGACCTTGTATTGATTAAATAAGGCAACAGCAGGGTTCGTGCTTTCCAGTGCAGCTATTTATAATAGTTTTGAAGCATCAGAAGGTTGGGTTTCTACTCAAAACTAAATTGCCAAGGCACATAGATGACTAATATAATCAATCACTGAGCGCAAAGCATAAACAATTGAGATTTAAGGGTTATGAAGTGGAATAAAATTAAATGTTGCCGAGAAATGATATTAGAATTAATAAAGACAGAAAGTAAATGAGTTGTTGCTGGGATCTGGAAGAAGGGGAGAGGGAGTGACAGCTATTAGGTCTGTGACGAAAACACTCTTAATACTGGACGGTGGGGGTGGTGGCCCAGCTCTGGGTATACACTAGTGTGTCCTTTAAAGGGGTGACTTCTGGATGAAGTGCATTTCAGTAAGGCTTTTCTTATAGCCGCAGGAGAATTTGGGTGAGCTTGCCCGTGCAACCTCCTCTCCCCCAGCCCCTCCTTCCTACTCTTTCCCCTCCTGCTCTGAACTTTCCCTAAGTTTCACTCCCTTGTCTTCTGGCCTACAAGGTAATCAAATTAATTCTTTAAAAAGTCTGATTTGTGTGTTCCCTCTAACTACCAGAGCATTCAGAAAGCTAAAGGAAATTGCATCCTTTTATTTTACTAACTTCAAATTAGAGCTTTGGGAATTTGTCATGCAAATTTATGCAAAATACGAACATGGATATGTTACTATTTCAATTCAGAGGCAAGAAGGCAGTGGGTTTAAAAAAAATTTAACAAATCCACCTCACTGTTACTCTCATTTTTCTGATCTCAAAAAAATAGCAATTACTTCTGACTAAAGTACGTTTTCACTATTATATGCATTTCTAATAGACATTAATAGCACATTCCACATATTAGATCCATTAAGGGAAACACACATCAGCAAATTTTCGTGTACTGCGTGCATCAGCTGGAGCAGACATGATAGCATACTTGATTAAAATACTAGGAAAAAGCACTTCTATCCAAGAAGTATCTAACATAGCTACCATTTAGTTTATGTAAGTATAAATTATATTAACTACCTTGGTTCCTAAGTGTTTAAATGTAACACTGCACCAATCTTCAGCCTCATGTTCCTCCGATTCATGTCATAGATTAGATACATCAACGTAGTCAACGTATAAATGTAGCACCAGGATTCTCTTTTTATTTCTCTATGACTGATATCTGTAATCTGAACACTTCAATAGTATTTGGAGGTTCGAGCAAAAAGTACCACACCCTTTGTTTGTCTTGCACGGGAAATTTGTTTGTGTGTTTTCAATTTTTCGTTCCTTGAAAATTCCGTAGTGTGTTTAATCATATTCAACCTCCCACCTCCTGGAAGACCCATCCCCCTGCTTACCCAAATATCAAAATTTTATCCTTCTTCTTCTTCTTTTTTAAAACCATCTAGGCTAGTTCTTGCTGCCCATATATTTTTGGATGTGTGCCCCTCCTCTTGAAGAAACTGGCTGTCCTCTCCCAGCAGTGAACCTTTGGGAGATGGCCTTGTCAACACCTCCTCAGGCAGGGGTGGGACTTTATAACCACCTCAGATCTCCATGCTGGGATTTCACCTGGCTTGGGCTTACACAGGTCTTGTCTATCCAGTCTGAGTATATGTGTGCCACTGCCCTTCTGTGTGGAAACCAGTTTCCCTGCAGTCCCCACTGCTCTGGCTCCGACAGCCTTTTTGCCCTGTCTTCTAGACTGATCGCTGAGCCCGGGGAGGGAAGGCTGTAATACAGATGCCCATGGTGGACTGGGCTTCTCACACCCTCTTCTCTGCGGCTGGGCCCGTTCAGGGGCTCTGTGATAATTGATATCTACTGCAAATAAAAGCTTCTCTAATAAGGGCTAAGGGATGCTTTAATCTGGGTCTTTGGGCTGCCGCATGTCCCCTGGTCTCACACTAGAAATTTTAAAGACGAAACCCCACTTTAGTTGAATTTTATCTCTACATTTGCCCAAACTATTTGAAAAACATACCAAATTTTACTTATAGACAATGCCTAAAGACTAAGCATTTTATTTGCATTTGTTTCAAGACCAGAGATTTATTGAAACAATATAAAAAAAAACACTTTTTTTAAACGTTAGTAAATACAGTGTCTCATTTTACAAAGCAAAATACACAAAATTTGTGCCAGTTTTCCTGTGGTTTGTAAAATCTGGTATACAGTATGTTTGGTGACTGAAGCCAAATCGTTGGGATGGAAAATATAGTCCCAAGCTAATACATAGCTTATTATCTTGCGTGCTCACATTTATCAAATGGATGGACATAGAATTCAGTACAAGCGTGGTTTACCTTTTACGGGAGCAAATATGCCACAATGTTTTCTTAAAGCTGTTACGTTTCCATTTTTTTTCCTCTCTAGTAAGATAATCCTGATCTAACACAGCTGAACGGGAACACCTTGAGAATAGCAAGAGAGTGGACTACAGACTTGGCTCGGAGATTAAGAGACCTCTTCCAGAGGTCCTGAGTTCAATTCCTAGCAAACACAAGGTGCCTCATAACCATTGGTAATAAAATTTGGAGCCCTCTTCTGGCCTACAGACATACATGCAGGCAGAACACTGTATACATAATAAATAAATAAATCTTAACTTTAAAAAGAGAGAGAGAGAAATGAAAATATAAAAAGAAAAAAGAAAATACCAAGAGACCAAATTACAAGAGAAGTCATTGATAACCCCTTCTCCGCCAGTGAAGAATCCTTCATCCACTCACACTGTCCCATCCCTTCTATTGATCAGACTTCAGTATCACAAACATTTTAAAAAGCAACATTTGAAGCATGCCTTAGAATATAAGCCTACACCCATGGTTAGGCTGGGCACTGTTTGTAACAAACACTTAGGGGATTCTGATGGGCAGCACTTTGAATGTTCCTTGAGCCTCTTTCTTTCCTACGTTACTTCTGTTCAATTTCCATCTTGGTTCTCCAAAGCTGCCTTCCCTAGGAAAGTGATGACCATATTTTAATTCTGTGAAGGCTTAAGTGAACTTGCACAATTCATCTTATGAATCTTCGCTCTTTCCTCTTTCCTCTTCCCCCCTCCCTCCCTCCCTCCCTCCCTCCATTCCTTCTTTTCCTTCCTTCATTTCTTCCTTTCTTCTCTCTGTATCAAAGGCTGTCCTCAGACTCTGTATGCAGCTAATGCTGGTCTTGGACTTCTGATCTTCCCACTCCTGCCTCCCTAGTGCTAGGACATAGGCATGTACCATTGCTGTGCTATGACTTGAATTCAGGATGTTATGCATGCTATATAAGCACTGTCACCTGAGCCACAGTCCCAGCTCCCTCAGAAGACCACTTCTAAATTATCACTCTTTAACAATCTAACAATTAAACCCAAACCCAAATCATATCCTAATTATCACACCGGTCTGATAGATCTTTATAGTCTAAATTTTGGCCATTAATCTCTCCACTTAACAAAATACTGATTTCAAAAGACAATAAGAGTACAAGAAGACATTTCAAGAGGGAGGCATAAAAAGAGACTGCAGGGAGGAAAAGAAAGAAAATTTATGTAAATAGACATTATTTTTAATGTAAAAGATGGTGGGGGTGGAGAAGGGGAGTCTAAAATATGAAGTGTTAACTTTTGTAGTAGCAGAAATGGCTGGCCACCATATCCAAAAAGTCTGATGGATGCCCCTCTGCTCCCAGGGATCTCCAACCCCATCCCCAGTCCTGCAACAGCCTGTGCATAGCAAGGCTCGCTCACATATGCATTCAACATGTAACTTGCCAATGATTAATAAGAGGAATTCATGGCTGGTAGATGCATTGATAAATCTTCATATAGGTAAATAAAAATTTAATGCATACAGAAGCATGGGGTGTCTATGAATAGGGCTTTTTTTAAAACAGGATACCCAGTTGTGGTGACTAGTTTTGTGTAAACTCGACACAAGCTAAAGCCATTCAGAAAAAGAGAACCTCAACTTTGAAAATTCCCCCACAGACTGGCCTGTGAATAAGCCTGTGGGATATTTCTTGATGGATGTTTGATCAATGTTTGGTAATTCTGGGTGCAGTAATACAGCAGGTTGAGCAAGCCATAAGGAAGACAATAAGGTACCACTACACGCTCTCTGCTTCGGATCTTGTCTCCAGATTCCTGCCCTGTTTGAGTTCCTGTCTTGGCTTCGCTCTGTGGATTGTGACTTAAGAATACGTAAGCTAAAATGTGTTCCTATCCAGGCTGCTTTGGGCCATGGTGTTCCATCCCAGCAACAGAAACCCAAACCAAGACACCAGTAATGGCAAAAAAGGAAGGCGAGAAGCCATTGTGTGCTGGTACTAATGTCCTTGGGTACACAGCTACAGAAAGAATTGAAATATGCCTGATAAGCTTTAAATCCAAATAATCTACTTCTAGAAACCGTTTAAAAACAGACTATGAAGAACATAGCACATGCGTTGAAACCTGTTTGGAATACAGTTCAAACACTCTTTCACTGGCCTTCTCCTCTTCCTTCATGTGTATCATGATGCTTATACTGCAGGGCTAATGGTGCCTAACACATGGAAAATAGTCAATAACTGAGACTAAGTAATAACTACTTCCCATTTTACTACACACAGCTACTGAATTATAACAATCAAAACAGAATTTTCAGGGTTACGAGCACAGATCAGTGGCACAAGGCCCTGAGTCCAATTTTCACTACCTGAAAAAAATTTGTTTGTAATTCTCCATTTTTAACATCTTTATCTAACCCTCACCAAAAACACATACTTCACCACCTATAATGGGTCAGCTAAAATGTAAAGAGTGATTAATTACATATGGAATGATCATATAAGGTTATAGTCAAAGGGATTACTAATGTAGTTCTACTATATATTTTTGAGCATATTGCTCAAGTGCTTAAAATGTAATTTTTTTAAAAAAAAACTATTTGAAACATTTCATAACTGGCCAGCTTTATGACAATTTAAATTTTTCCATATGGCCAACAGCTGACGGTATTATGCCAGCTTTAATGTTCCTCTCCTTTTTACATATAAATATGCATTTTCCAAAATCAGATTTAAATTATTGAGAAAGGAACCGTGAATTTTTATAGAATTTGTGTTGACATGGGGCTTTGTAGTTTTAAGGTAGACCTTCAGTGTATACCTTCTCTGTCATTTTTCTTCATGGCACACATAGGGTTTTAACTCTATGAGATGCTTGAAGAGATATGTATGATGTCCTTAGCACTATTGCACTATTGAATGTTTTATTCTGAGTATATAATAATTGCCGAGTCCTACCTAGCTTGTGGCCATTGGGTCAGATTCTTGAGCACATATGAAGGTTTCCAATTGAGTCCTAACCCTACCACTTCTTGATTACTTTTTATAAAATATGAGACTGTATTGTGGCCATAGCAAAAAGATAAAATCATCTCAGATACACACAAGCACTTGGTTGATGGTACAAACAAGCTGTAGTCTCCTGGTTGTAGCACTGTGTGGAACCAAGGCTCTACACTGATGCACATTTGGGGAAGTTCGAGGGAGAAACGCATGCATAGGAACATACTAACCTTCACTTTGCAAAATGGGAAGGGGCAGATCAAAATGCCTCATAGCTACCTAGAGAACATTATCAGACCATCCCTTCACTCAGATGCGAGCTTGACGGCAAGAGAAAGCACTATTCAAATAAAAAAATTATAAGTCTATATTCTCAAAGCATTTCAAGGCCTCTGACATCCAACCATGCTACAAGAACTAAAAAACTCACAATTTCTACATGCCTGCATGAGTATCATTTTTTCATATAATGTTTTAAATAATATCTAGTATTCCAGCACAAAACTAGTGCTTTTCAAAATGTGCCTAAAGAAACTCTGCACAGGGTCTGGTGAGATGGTTTATTGAATAAAGACGCTTGCTGTCAAGCCTGACTTCCTGAGTTCAATTCCTAGGTCTCACAGAAGAAGGAAAATACGGACTCCAACTCCCTCTGACATCAACACATACACCATGGAATATGCATGCACACACACACATATGCACACACACACTAAAATGTCATTTAAAAACAAAACAAAACAATGACCTCTGTGACATAAGTATACCTCTGCAGTTCCCATGTGCCACGCTTGCCAGAGTAAACCACACTGGTATTGAGGGTGTGACCTTCTCCACAGGACCCCAGAAGGTGTATGTAGATCTTTGAAGACTGAAAGTTAAAATTTATTCTAGAACCTGATATATCTGTAATCAAAAATACTCAACTAACAGAAAATAAGAAAAATATGCATGTGATTTTAGGCTAGGCAAAACATTCTTAAAGAAGACATATTTTAAACAAAAAAAAATCAAAAAATTAGAGTCATCTTACACAGGTAGGATGCCTCTTCCTCACAACTACATAAAAATAATCAAACACTTGTTTCTGTTATTCGTTTTCCCTTACTTATTTACTCATCAGATCTTTGATGTGTGTATTTATAAATTTTAAGTCATTAAACATTGGTTTGTAAATATGTTCCCAGTGACGATTGGGTAGCTGTGACAGTTAGTGTTAACTGTTGACTTGACAGAATATAGAATCTGTTGGGACGTAGATATCTGCCAATACCCAGGGCAAATCATCTTGAGAGCGTTACTTGATTTCGGAAGTCCCATTTAGTTGTGGGCAGGCCCATATCCACAGCTCTCCTCACTGCGGATGAGATGTGGTCAGCTACTCCAATTTCCTGATGCCTTGATTTCCCCACCAGAATGGACGGTCCACTCAAATTGTGAGAGGAAATAAAAAGAAACTAAGACAGTACCATTTCACAGGGTTTAGTGAGCTAGAGAATATAATAACAATAAAGCAATTCAAAAGGTTGCCAGAGAAACAGTTCCTGTTTCTAGACTATGCAGTCCCTGAGGATTCCCTGCATGTGCTCCTGAACTCCCACGAGTCATGCAGCAATCCGCTCACTGAGGCTGCTTCTTACATGGCTGGCTTGGATTTCTTTGCGATCCTTCTGTTTGGGGTTAACTCTTTTTGTAAGTTTTATTCATTTTCTGCTTTTGCCAAACCTGAGAAAAGTTCATCCATATTTTTCCTTCTTCTCTTTCCAGGGCCTGGCTTAACCAATGGGTAGGTGTTAGAATTCCAAGGTCCCCATGGCTCTGCATACTATTTTAAATCTAAGATAAATGAGTAATTCTTTATTAATTAATTTATTTATTCACTTACCTCCCAATCGCTGCCCCTGCCCCTACCGAAGTTCAAAATCTCTCCCCTCAGCACCCCTCCCTTCTCCCCAGCAAAGGGGAAGTTCCTGTCAGGTACCACACAACCCTGGGACATCCATTTGCAGTAGGACTAAGCTCATCCTCTCCCACTGAGGCCCAACCAGGCAGTCCAGTTAGGGCAAGGGCAATTTCCAGTAGAGGGAAGAAGACATTGACACCCCTAAAAAATTCTTCAACCCAAAATTTGCTCTGCCCACAAGATGCTCAGGAATCAAAATGGAGCAGAGATTGAGAAAAAAAAAAGCCAACCAACAAATGGCCCAACTTGAGACACATCACATCAGTCAATCTCTGACACCATTAATGATCCTCTGCTATGCTTGCAGACAGGAACCTAGCATAAGTATCTCCTGGGGGGCTTCATTCAGCCATGGATGGAAAGAGATGTAGAGACGCACAGCCAAACATCAGGCCACAGGGCTTGAGAGTCGTGGAGAAGAGTCAGAGGCAGAATTGAACAAGTTGAAGAGGTTAAGGACACCACAAGAAGACTTACAGGGTCAACTCACCTGGGTCATGGGGGCTCACAGAGACTGAACCATCAACCAAAGAGCACGCAGAGGATGGACCTAAGGCTCCTATATGTATGTAGCAGCTTTGTCTTCATGTGGGTCCCCTACCAATTGGAGCGGAGGCTGTCTCTGACTCTGTTCTACTTTCATGTTCACTAAATCATTGGACTTTTCATTCCAGCATTTAATTTTGGTGGCTTCAATTCTCAGTTCCAGCACTGACCTTTGGTTTTTTTAGACCTTTCTCACCCTCACCCCTTTTAAGTATGTGAGATGATTATTATTGATCCTTCAATACCCTTGTCAGTTGATTCCCATCGCTATTCCATTCTGCCACTATCTTCTGCTCATCCCCTTTCAATGCGCAAGTTGAGTTCTTCCTGGTTCTCCATAGCACAAGTGATTTCTCATATTGCACTCTGAGTATGGGTTTCATACTGTCTTATTTGACCGTGTGTCTCATTTATATCTCCAGCATGTCGGCTTGGGGGAGAGACTTCTGCTTTACCTATACTGTGTCTCAACAAGGCCCCACCCACACCACAGTGAAGACACGGAGCTGCTGACCTAGACTGAAAAGCCCTAGACTCTACTCAGCGAGGCATTTCTTGTTTCCTCCAGGTGAGAACAGAGTCTCAGGCCCCCTCCCCCATCAGCCCATGCTGACACAGATAGAGGTAAGAGCACCATCTTTTCTGTGATGGTAAGGGAACCTTATTGAATGCTTTTTCTGTTCCTAGGAGAACATTAACCTGGGCCTTCAGCCAAGGACACAAGACTTTTCTTGGGATAGTCTGTTTGTGCGTCAGCTTCGTCGGTCACTAACATGTCGCTTATACCCAGAGATTGCTATCTCGCTGGCTTCCACGCTGTCTTCTGTGTTCTCCTAGGTGTCTTTTGCATGTAATATTCAGAATTGGAGGGTGGAAGCAGTTAGGAGGGTTGCAGTTTCTTTGTTTAATGTTTTGAGATAAAGTCTCACCATGTGACTCTAGTTGGCTTAGAACTACAAGACTGAACTTGAATGTAGTTTCAGTTTTTAACAGGATCTAGCAAGAAGAATGAGGAGATGAGTATGTAGCCTATCTTTTCTAGAACGAAAAGACAATGTGTTTCACTTGTGTGTTATTTCTCTATAAATGTTTCTATCTTCATATCCATTCACCAGGAGGCTAAAATAGACCACTTTTTACATGTCTGCTCTAACTCCTGCATGTTTCTCTGGCAATTTTTATTTCACCATTAAAATTTTTCAATCTTTCCCACATATTTGACTGCATTTTGCTACAAGCCTCTGTTTCTTGGAAAATATAACAGCCACTATCACACAGCCCAATTTTATTGAATGGAAATACAAAGGTGGTATGTGATTATTCCACTTGGGCAAACATGAGCTGCTACCCTTCGGATGTTTCACAGACATCTTTCCAAATGCACACGATAAGAGCCTGATTATTCTGTTAATTTCAGCCTCACCTGAACAGATGTTCCTAGCTGATTTTCGTCTACTTGTGCACTGATAGTCTCATTTATTCTGATTATCATTTTGTGTTTTTATTGAGCATGAACTTCTACTTGCTCATTTCCATTCACCATTCCTGTGTGAGCACCTCCATCATCTTTTACACGGTTTGCTTTTGATGTCTGAAAAAGCCAATAATACCCACAAATCTGCTGTGGCTCAGATGCTCACATCTGAAAAAGTCTTTTCCCTTTCAGTCCATCTCCTGGAGATATTTGCCTGACAGGCAATAAAACAAGTTTAGAGAAATAATGTCTCATTTACTTCTTTCTCCTTAATTTGTTTTTTTTTAATTCTTATCTTAGACCTTTGTATGAGAGAAAAACTTCATTATTTTGAGCCTATCTGAGGAACTAAATATAACCTTTGACAACATTTCAGTGGTACTATGTTCATTTACTGAACACTTACTGAAAAGTAGAAAAACTCACAGATAAGAGATGGTCATGGGCAAAGATGCTCATTGCACAAGCCTTGTGACCTGAGTTCAGACCCCCCATGGACACACACAAAAGCTGGATGCAATAGCATCCAATGTCTGCAATCCCAACACACTTGTAATAACTGGGAGGTGGAGACAAGGAAATCTCCAGGAGCCCACAGTACAGCTTGTTTGGAACTCTTGTTTCAAACAGTGTAGAGAGATGAGGATTGACAGGTGAAGACTGTCCTCTTATCCTCTGATCTTCACATGTTCAATCACATAGATACATGCATGTCACATACATGTGACACACACAAAAAGGCACACGTGTGGAAAACCTGTTTGGTACAGCACACTATGCTGGCCATTGTTATGTCTGCATGCACACGTTACATTTCAAAGGCTTCTACAATCCAAGTGACTTTGACCCTTCTTATTTTTTGGTTAGGAAAAACACATACTTCTGGAAACTCAGAAGACAGGTGACCCAAGTGCACACACGAGTCCACTAACTGTAAACTGGTTTGAGACTCTTTTGTCTTTTCTAATCCTCTAGGAGAAGACTAAGTAAATGCACACAGACACATCTGACCTGTTGCGCTGCTCCTCCCCTCCCCCGCCTCAGTTCAGTGTGTTCCGTGTTGCTACTGAAATGGCCAGTCCCTGGCTCTTATGACGTCATTAGAGAAATCCCTCCCCACTCCCCATTCTCTCTTTCACGATGGTCAAAACGGTTCTTTTCAATGTAGTGTATAAGTTGTCTTATATAACATCCGTGGCATTTATTACAAGCTTCAAGTCCTGCAAAAGATACCAAATTATTTTCATTTAATTCATAGCTAAGGGCTATGGTTAGAATTTTGGGGCCATGCCCCTTAGTGTCTCGCAGAGAAGAGAATGGTTCTGGTCCCAGTCAGATGAGTGAAGGAAGAAAAAGCATCAGTCAAGAAGAAATCTGTCAGAGAGGCAGGAATAACACCATTGAACAGAGAGGTTGAAGACTGAGGCCACAGAGTGACCGCAGGACAGAGAGGCCATTCTGGTTACTATCACTATTCCTTTTGACTCTTAGAAAGTGGTTTCTTCTACCATGTCCTTAAAAAATGCTTTACTTAATTTTGTTTGAAATTGTTTTATTATGTGAGCAGAGTTGATCCCCCCCCCAGTTGAATCTGACATTTTTCAGATATATTATTATCTAATGGGTGCACAATGTTTGAAATATATGTAGAAATCACCCCCTGATTTCCTTCCCTATACTACACAACATACAGTTTTCACTCAGAGTAAGTAAGTATACTGCCAAGTCATTTTTCTCCAGGGAGACAATACTAGTAGAATTCATCATGGCAGAATGGAGAGTAAAGAGGGATGTGCTTGTCAGTCAGTGGGATTCTGTCCTTCCATCTTTGCCTCTACTAACTTGATAGTATGTTCAAAACCGGACCTACTAATCTCTACTTTCTTTGGCTCTACCCAATGTAATACAACCACATTGTTTGGCTAAACATGAAGCATTTCCTTCTATATAACTTCCATTCTAATACACTGGAGTTTGAATACCGTGATATGCAACCCAACAGCAGAGCCCAGGATTTGAACCCAGTGACATCTTTAATTGAATTATCTCTTTCCTGTGTTTGCCTGTGTTTCAGCCCCATTCCTAATGGAAACATTTACTCCTGGCAGGAGAATGAAGATTTCTGAGCTTCAGGAAGCTGACAACTCACAAGGCTCTGGAGACTCCCAAAACCTACAATGTTTTTCCCAAAGGATTTTAAGACAGAAAACAATTGGTGAGGAGATTCTTGGGTGCAACTGCCAGAAAGTTGGGTGGGGAGCTTCAGGGATACGGCTTCAGTTAGCCCATCGCGCCCTCTACAGTAGACTTTCCCATGATGCAGCTGCTTTTGAGTCATCTATCCTACTGTACGCAATCCCTTACCCATAAACCAGTAAGTAACCCAAGAAACTCATTCTCTCACTGAGCTAGACTTCAAAATTATTTTGTTATTCTTTCTTTCTCCCTGGGAGTGGGGAGGAATCATACAACATTGGTTACTATATTACAAGCATTATGGGTTTACTAAAAGTAATATTTGGACAGAAATGAAGACTTTCACTTAGCCTCAACAATGACAAAAGAGTCTGGTCAAGGAACGTGTGGAACACATGCTGCTTTGCATTGTAGCCAAGATGGCCGATGAGCAAAGACTCCTCCCACAGTCCGGGGAAACCCTCTGCTCAAGTGGAAGCCCGTCTAGCTACAGACACCATGGTATCATCTTTGAAGCTGGCCTCTGACTATTACTGAGAACTCCTTGCTGCACCAGCCTCACACTGGGTACCTGCTCTCCAGAGCCCTCTCTTTCTGCTGGATGGGAAAGGAGAAATTGCTCATTTTGGGATGCTCAACACATTTATGTTTAATTCTTCATATACTTTTCAAGCATTTTCATGTTGATGGTACCTTGAGGTCTTTGAAGTTTATTTCTGTACATTTTCTTGTCTCCTGGAACACATATCTCCTTTTCTTCATTTATCTGCCTTTATTTCTCCCATCATATCTACCCGTTGCTTGCAAAGAAAAGGGGACTTTAATGTTTTCCCTTGCAGTATTCCTTCCCCAGAGTCAGTGCCAACAAATTGCAACCGTTGACGAGCCCTGGTGTGTTTGTACGCTTCTGTACATCAGCAGTAGAAACAGTAAGGGACGACAAGCAACTGCAGATTGAGCATCCAGCATGGATATATAGTGCTAACATCCACCACTTGGCAAGCTGTGTTCAGGGAGGCTTACTTAGCTCCCGTTCCAGGATTATTATAAAAATAAATCTTTTAACATTTGTTTGGGATTAAAAGTGAGGGAATCTAGACTCCCGTTTTAAAATGCACATCCTGATGAATAATAAACACACTTAGTAAATATACATTAAGGGAGAATTATATTCCACAGCTTGTTGTGTTTCACTGAAGGCACTTCCCACATAACAATGAATTACAGAACCCCAAATCAGACTGAACTGGGAGCAGTAAGTGTGTAGCATGTACCATTTCCTAGAAATGGAAGCGGCCTACAATGAGGAGAAAGAGAAGGCATGAAGAGGGGTCCCGTGAGAAGGAGAGTGTGCCCTGGAAGACATTCTCAGACAATACGCAGGAAGCTCCTTGGAGAGTGCAGAAAAGACTGCTGAACTCAGAGCCAGCAAAGGAGTGGGAGCCGTCCCCAGCCACCAGCTTCTGCTTCTCAACTGCCTCTGCTACCAAAGGCAGTTAAAATGTCTGTGCAGAGCACAAGGCCTCATGGACACAGAACAACACACAAGCTATGCAGTTGACAGCACAGAGGGTAGAGTACCTGCAATGTCAGGGAACAGATGACCAATTAAAAAAAAAATCTTCTGTGGTTATCTACAGAAATCTGTAAAATGATCTCTAGTTCCCTAGTTCCACTTGCAGTGTATTAACTTGCATTAGCTCTCCCCAACCAACTCCTAGCCATTGGCTGGAGCTTATTCTGCCATACTCCCCCTACTTAGCCTCTCCGTGTGCACACTCTGCCACAGTCGGCCATCTTTGCTGGACAGCCCTCCCTCCATCCCCACAAGCAGGTTGAATTGTCCCCTGCTTGTTTTTCTGTGGGTGCTGGTCTATGTTGAGAAGACTCTGATAATCACACAGACTAAGCAGCTGGAGAATCTGAATTCAAACCGCACTGCCCTCTCTTACCAAATATAAGACTTGCTACATAGCTTAACCTAGCATGTCTTCCTCTGGCACCTCTAACTGATGATAATAGTACAGTCCCTTGTCATTTCTACGGAATAAGAAGACTCAGGCCTTGTGTTCAGTGTCTGGTACATACCTAAATATTCTAGATCTGTTCAGTATTACTTAACAAGTCAGTGATAGATGTCAGTTCCACGTCACTCCTTCTAAGCAATCCTTGAGTTTATCAACAGCCATAACATAAACTGGAATATTACAGTTGTGTTTTTGCTGAATCTCATAGCAAGAGGCTTGAGAGATGCCCTAGGACACAGCAGTGAGCCTTGGCTATGCCAGTTTTTGATGCATGGGATTCATCCACTCATGCCTAGTGTCCTCCCACCCCTCCCCTTGCCCCACCCTATTTCATTCCACAACAGGCAGAGGCCTGGACCAGACACAGAAGGGAAATATTGGGAGAGATGCTATTTACTCTGGGGCCTTGTCAAACGATCTGCTCTTTATCCAGAACTGGGTAAACAGCAATACTTCGGCAGAGACAAGTAAACACGGTCGTGTGTGATGATTTCACAAACAACTATTTAATAGTCCATTACCAGCTTTTCCAGACAAATGATCACTGAGCCTCCTTTTCTGTGGAGAGGGCAGCCATTGCTTTATTTATGGCTTGGGGCAGTCAGGGGTGGAGAGTGGGGATAGGTGACACTAAAATTACTTGTCCCTCTCTGAAGCTTTCCAGGTAAGCTGTGCACAGACTCAAGGACAATGCATTGAGGCTGACTCGTTCGTCGCCTCTGAAAAGCCCGGGGAATTTTAATTGAAATTACTTGCAGCATTGGCACTTTGCCTTGTTTGCAATTTGTATTATGAAGGACAGTGCTAAATAAGAGGGACGACTTTTAAAAAGAGAGAGAAAAGATCCTGACAGCCCTCCCTCTTACCTGAGGAATAAACAGGAGAGTTCCTTCTTTTCATTCCATGGAAGGACAGTAAACATCTTTGGTTATCGACATTCAGAAGCTGACTAAAACAGAACCGCAAGCTGTGGTGGGAGAAGGTCCCCAAAGCAGAAACCTCTTCATGGAACTGAAACCGAGCAGAACAAACAGGAAACTCTCCATGCTTCCTTCCGTTCTCCATTTCAAAGCAGCATTAAAAGCCTCGACAGCTCCTAAAAATTCATGAACTCTAACAAAAAGTTCAGACTGTCTCAGCGTTATTTTCCCTCCTCGTTCCCATTATAGCTTGCTCTGTGTGTGCTGGCGAACGCTCAAATGTACACATGGACATACGGAGGTCCGAGGTCAACTTCCGGTCTGGTCCCCTTCCAGCTAAAGACCTCAATTCTTGACCTGATCAGCCTGGAGCTTGCCAAGTAAGCTAGATCAGCCAGCCACCAAGCCCCAAGAATCTCTCTGTCTTTCTCCATCTACCCCCCAACACGGAGGTTAAAGTAAGCACATGCCACCATACCCAGCCTCTTAGGTGGGGTACTGCAGATTGGGTCCTCACACTTCCACAGCAAGGAATACTGACTTAGTGACCCTACCAGACTGCAGAATAATATTAAAAACAAACAAACAAAACCAAAATAAAACAAATCTAAAGTAAATTAAAATCTAATAACCTGCCTTCAGTACATCTGCAGGGCATCTACAGCCACACATCTTCCTGTGGGTTTTCTGTGCTAGAATCCAGAGCAGCTGCCCTTGTGGCTTAGGAGCGGTTTTCCTGGTTAATCCACACCACGCAGCATGGATTATTTCTAAAGAGCAACCCAGTGAACGAAAGGGGGTTGTTTAGCTAATCAGAGGCACAGTGAAATGATAGAGGAGAAAAAAAATCAAATCACCCTACTGAACGGGAGCAATTTCTATAAACCTCTTAGTTCTTAAGGCCAGATCCATGCTGGAGATAATGTTCCCTGTGAATAATTATTCCCCTGTGATGGGCTGCTATGATTATCTATCCTATTAGGAACCAAGGCCTTGGAAATCCAAAGGCAAGCAGTGCTTAGACAGCTATAAACAGTGGTTAATGAGGATTCTGAGGAACCATGATGTGGTATCAGCGCTGTGAGAACCACTGCAGAAATGATTCCTGAGGATAGATAGGTAAGCCATGAGCCCCGAGCTTGCCTCTCCTAGTATGGCCCTCCCTCCCCAAGGCTTCTCTGCCTATTCTTCTCCTGCCTGCTTTTGGACTACATTCTCTAGTTTAGTCTCTTCCGCTCATCTCTGTCTTATATTGTTATTTTGACATGGAGTTTCCATCCGTAGCACAGGCTGACCTAGGACTCACTATCCAGTCTGGGCTGGACTCCGACTTTCGGTGATCCTCCTGCCTTGGCCCCCTGAGTGCTGGGATTAGAGGTCTGAGCTTCCCCACAGGGCTCACTTTTTCTTCTTTACAAGTCTGCCTCAGTTTTGTGTGGGAGTCTAGTGTAAGTACATTCGGGTTCCCTGTTGTTATTTACTTAATCAAAATTAGCTCTTGTACAACACTCTTTCCGTGCCCAAAAGGAAATCAAGTTAGGATAATTTTTATTTTCTTATGTATGAGATCCCTGTTTATTTGAAAACCATTAACTGATGACAGCGAAGAGCAGAATCAAATTCATGCTCCTACCTAAAACAACAATAAAAAAATACCAAAGTTTTAAGAACCTCGGCAAATCCGGTTCTGTTTCTTTCTTTTCCTATTGTTTGATTTTTTTTTAAAACATGTGTGCATCATAAGTGTATTGTGTTCTTAATAGTTGCGAGAGTCTCTACGTATGTAAACAGTATAGGTTGGTGAAAGGTTACAAAGGAAAGAGAAAGGTTTCCTGTTCTTTCCCAAATCTTCTCCTTATGGTTGTCTTGTAGGGAGATCAAGGCAGAGCAAACCTAAGTGTGCAAACATGCACAGAACCAGATATGCACATTCACACACACAAGGGGTAGGGGGTGAAGAAGCTCCATTCGAAGGATGCATCCTGACCTCTGAGTCTGTGCTGATCTCTTGAGAGACTAGGGCTCCTTCTGGACCCACTGAGAGGAGAAATTATAGGAGACAACACTTAGAGGACAGAGTTTTTCCCTCTCAAATCCGAGCATACATGTAAAGAAAATATCTTGTATATTGTATGGTTGCATCACCTGTCAATTAGGAAAACTATGGCCTGTAGGAAAGGATAGAATAGAAGGCGGGATATCCAGTAGGCAGAAGGAATTCTGGGATAGAGTGAAACATGGGAAAATTCACATGGGTCGGTGTGAGGGAACAGCATGGTACCTAGCACAGGTCATGCTGTAGAACGGAGATGAGAATAAATGGACTATATGAAGTTATGATCTCATCATAGAAGAGCCTAGTATATGGCCAAGGGATTTGTAAATATGTTTTAAGTTTGACTCTCATTTCTCAGAGCACGGGCAGGGCTGGGAGGAAGAACAAGGCCTAACTTCTACACACACTGGCTAAACAGTGTGATGGTACTCCTCTGACAGATCCTGCAGTGGCTGTGTGCAGTACAGACCATACCTCTCATAGACTGAGCTTCAGAACGAAGGCCCTGTTGATTCTGCAAGGCCTGGGGCAGGTTCTAATGTGTGAGGTTACACAGAAGCAGGCAGCTCCGCCTCTGAAGAGGTCCATGTCCTCCTGGCTCCTCCACTATCACTTCCTTCTGGGATTTGACAACTCCCGTTGACTTTTTAATGCCCACGCTGTTTCCACCTGCTTGCTTACAGAGCACATGGGTTCCCTTTGCTTGGGGCCCTGTTTTCCTCTATCACACACTTACTGGGCACACTTACTTCTGCCACCTTGACAACTTCATCTGCAAACTAAGAGGAAAGCAAGCATCCTCATCAACTCTGCAGCCCCCAAGAGCCCTCACACAAAGCTCTACAAAGAAAGAGTTGCTATCTACACATCAATGCCAACCACCAGGGTTTGAAATGTTGTGTTTACGGAAGAGATCTTACTTCAATGTCATCACACACACACACACACACACACACACACACACACAATCTGGATTGATTAGGCACAGCAAGAGGGACAGTTGATTCAAAATGAACTTCCAAGAGATGCAAACATGAGGGCAAACAGACCCAGTAGACTGATCTGGGTTTATTACCTTGCTAAATGAAGCAGAAAACGTGTACTGGTCAAGCCTGGGAAGACAGTGACTGAGTTTCTGAGGAGAGAGGCACTGAGGGAATGTGTTGTCTGTGTTCCTAGCATCTGTCTGCTGAAGCCTGACACTGCCCTGGATTGATGGGCCATCTCAGCTGTGAATAGCCTCAGTGGCAGACACCCCACAGGCCAACTGCAGATCCTTCTGGGCTCCTGTTTTCAGTCAGCTTAAGGTGACAGGTGTAGAAGGGAGGAGCCACCTTTGACCTTCAGCTGACGTTTGAGTGACTCCTTAACTCAGTGTCTTCCTGAACTGTGGGCTACGGGCAGTAAACAGAGCATTCCATCTATAGCGTTATTTGTACCGAGGTGCTTGTTCCAATCCCTTGAACTTGCCCTGTTTTCATCCTGGGGTTATGTAATCTGGACTGAATTTTAAATCCTAAATTTAGAAGAAACTATTATTGGACTTATCTGAAATGCCTTTTTTAAAATGCTATTTTTATATTCATGTTACTTTTATGGCACAGAAAATCTAAAACCGTTTTATAGGTCAGCAAATAAGGGATGGGGCTCAGTAGCTGATTGATTTGCAATTAAGAGGAAATTCGGTGCACTGTGATACTATGGTATGGTTGACTGAGTTGCTCTGTTCACCGGAATTCCAAGACAGACTCACTTTAAGTTTGTCATAATCTTCTAACAAAATGGAATGACATTTTATCTGCCTTGCCTTGATTTAGTGCGGTTCTGAGTTCTCAGAGCCATCCTTACAAACATTGACACCACAGACGCTCGCTCCTTCTGCAGTATGTCCAAGGAAGAACTTGTGAAATTCAGGACCTTCCTCAAGACCAAACGATGCATAGATGATTTTTAAGAGCCCAAGGGGTGGAGTTCTTAGAAGAGACCAGTCTAGACATAACTCAAGCATAAATAAGCCATACATCTCATACCTGCCTCCTACCCTCGCCAATGCCCAGTCTTTCTTCCTTCCCTCCTCCCATGTCATGTTCTCCATCTACCCTCCAAGTCCCTCTAGCCTGATTTACACTATAACTACACACTACTGCTGTTCTAAAAAACTAGTTAACAAGAGCTGAAAATGAGCACACTATGCCCAGTAACATCTGCATGACGGTTAAAGCTGCCTAAACATCTGCCATCAAACCCAGACAACAAAGATAAAGGCTATCCTTAACCTTGTACAGAAATGGTTCCGACCCAGGTTTTGCAGGACCCTAGAGCTCCGGCTCACAGCATCAGCCAAGCCCAGGCTCTCTCACAGGGACCTGCCACACTCTGCCTGGTAAAAACCTCCCTGTGCCGGCCCATCCCATCCCACAGCCATCCTCAATTTTGCAACATCATCCAAATCCATGTGAGGAACCAGCAGGAGGGGTTGGTCCCAGTCACTGGTCCCTGCCCACCCCTGCCTTCATACACACTAAACCCTTATTTCACACTGTCAATATTCACACCTTTCCTGTCTCATACGGCTTGGTTGTGACCTCCTTCCTAAGCTTACCACTTTTCCGGTTTTCAAGACTTGGCAAACTGCCCAGTTGTCAGGCTAACCAAATAAATGATTGCAACCACATGAGAGAAGGCTGGGGTTACACCATTTCTTAAGAGATGGAATTAAAAATTACTGGGTATATGATACCTAAAATGTTGCCAAACCCCACTACAAAACCCAGGACTCAGTACATACAGCCCCTACAATGTAGCAATGTTTCTGGAGTGGCTTTGCTTTAAAAATAAATAAATAAATAACAAAAAAACAACACAAAACCTCACACTAGCCTATTAACTTTTCATTTGTTTCTCTCTCACTAAAAAGGAAAGCACAAAACGATCCCATTATTTAGGCTCCCCAACTGTCTAAGTCCCAAATAAATAAGCTTACTGTGTTTGTATGTGCTTTTATGCACTTTAATCAATATATTTCCCAGTTTGAACAAGACAATAAATTAATTCCTGTCTTTTTAAAGCTAGTTTCCATTTACTCAAAGCTGTCGCTATACAACTTATAAGCAGCCTTGAAAAGTGTGGGGAGGGTCCTCTTTGGTCCAGAAGTTAACCTATCTGCACATTTTCGTCCCCACCCTACCTCTCACTGAATCTGTGGCCTTGGGAAAATTGTGTAACATTTACGGGACTCAGTTTCGTCATCTATAAAACATGGGCTATGGGCTAGGTGATTTTCTTAAAGAGGACTTCAGTTTTAAAATTCTATTATTATATAAATCTTTAATTCTTACAATGATGGAGTAGAGTCTGGACGGCACTGAAAGTAAGGGTACAATACTGTCACACGAGGAAGATAACCTCTATCACATTTCATTCCATTTAAAATTCACAGCAAAGTAGAATTTGCACGCACTGTGTCTGAGTGTCCGAGAGTAATAAAATGAATATTTGGAAAGAGCAGGGGGCAGGGAGAGGGAACCTGTGAGTTCTGTGACACAGCACATAGTCTGGATGTATTTCCAATCACTGATGGGTTTTAAATCTGTGACTATGAATAGACCACAGTGAACAGCTTGAAGTTCTTTGGAACAAACAATCTCTCTCTTAAGGTCACTCCTGAAGGAGCTGCAATAATAACGTTTGGCATATGTAGATAGAGCGCTTTGCGGGCTGGAGCATGGAGAATTATTCTCTACATGTTCCAATAAAAAAAAAAAAAAGATGATCCATGATTCAGGAGAAAAGAAAAAACAATCAGGTGCATTTTTTACAGTGGAGGGGGAACCCAAACAAGTGTAGAAATACAATCAATATGGACATCCTCATTAAAATCCCCAAGCCGCTGTGAGTTTGATGTTCAGGGGGGTCTGCACCAGGATAATGGATTTGGTGGCCTGAAGGAACATTAGCGATTTTAATAAGAGGAACTTGAAATTGCCAGTATTGGCTCTGGTTCCAAGGAAGCCCCCGAGGTCTGTCCCTAACAACACAGGATGAACCTAACTCCTTGCCCCTCCATTCGATTTTGAAATGCCATTTTTAAACATGGCCATATCATTTCTCTTCAAAAAAAAAAAAAAAAAACCCTCACTTGAGAGAATCGCCTTAAAATTCCTGATCAATGTTTTCAGTTCACCCAGATATTAAACCAAATTTCCCAAAGTCTGAAGCTAATTATGCATTCAATTAGAGTTTCTTAATAAAGATTAAAACTCTGAAGTCTATTACAAGCCTATATTTAATTCAACTGCCATTTTATCCACGCCACGGATGTGTAAGTGGTAACAATGAATATAAATTATAATACACGCCACAGAAAGAATGCTATTTGTCCAAGTACCTTACTATAAAGAATTAAATTTTGCTATCAGCTCCATGATCTAGTTAAAATTGGTATTCTTTATTTGGTCTTTCAATGTAGTCCAATTTCCTACTTTGAAAAACAAATTCTAGGGAATAAAGAAAAGAGATTAATTTATCATTAAGACTCTGCTTAATTGAAGTCAATTCCGAACAAACTTGAATTCAATTTCTGCTCATTAAACTGAATGTGCTCTGCGCTCCTCTCTGCATTGCTTTGAGCAAGCAGCTGAGAACAAGGGACTAACATCAAAATTATTAAATTGAGGAGATTTTATTTGGTCTTCACATGCCAGAGCCGCTTTGATGAGGAAGTGTTTTGGCACCGAAAGGAGCGACGAGCAGCTGGAGGAAAAATCAAATGAAACTAAGCCTTGGAAAATTGAAGAAAACGCAAGCTTAATAATATTTAATAATTAAATTTCCACAAACAATAGCGGCAAATGAAGTAATCTGCAAAGTCTGTGAACTCATTTGCATAATTGATGCCGGTCCCCTGTAAATGAATAATGAAGATAATAAAAGATGTTGCTAAAAATGGGCACAATAACAGCAAATTTCATCAAGCCGCGCTCTCTGATTAATCTGCTCTCGCAAATCAGCAGCGAGAGGGGAGCGCGTGATTAACCGCGCCGAGGCCGGCAGCCGGCGGCGGCGCTGCCCTTTCTCTGCGGGTCTCTGGGCGCGGCCCGCTCGCTCCCCGCGCCTCTCGCCGCAGCTGCCGCTGGGGCTGCCGCGGGCGCAGCTCCTCCGCGCCTCCGCCCTGCCCGCTCGCCCGCCCGCCCGCCCGCTCGCCCGCCGGCTGCCGCTTAACCGCTTCACTGCTGCCCTGCAGCCCACGATATCCGCGCGTCTCCGCGCCCCATCCCACGCTGGCAGGGCGGCTGCACAGGGTGCTGCGTGATTCAAATGCACCTGCAGACTCCGAGCCTTCGCATCTACATGAGATCCAGATTTGGGGGTGAACTGGGCATTTGTTTTCAGGATGGAAGAGGAGAGGGGGCTGGAAGGCCCAAGAGGCAGAGATCTGGGAGACAGAGAACAGGGAACAAGGGCGCTTCTGAGGCCCTTCTTTACCTCCATCACAGAAAAAATAAATAAATAAAATAACGGCCCTTGAAAAGATGAGGTTATTAAACACTTTTAATATCCCATTAGGAAAGAATAGGAGACAAAATTCGTCTTCCCACCCACCCACCAAAGAAAGGACAGCTCAGAAATTTTCTGGGCTCTTTTCTGCTGCCCGTTAATCAAAATAACATTTTGCAGGTTGGGATAAGCGTATGTTTCTGCCAGGCCCAAATACATTTTGTGTGGACTCTAGGAGAGTAACTTTGGTGAGAGCCCACACTTCTTCCCTCCCCCAGATGAGTGTCTCACTTTCCCGGCTTGCTAGGAGAAAAAGTTGTCTCGGGAAAATAAAACTGTTAATAAACCATGGTTCCAGAGTGACGCTTGCTTTACAACTCCTAGTTTGCAATCGATCATAGCCTGGACCTAACAGAACTGACTCGGCTTTCATATGTTTATAGTGGGCAGTGTTTTATGCCTCAGATATACCATGTCAGCCATGCAAAACACGGTGTTATTTTTGTTCGCTTCCTGTATCTACAGCGCAGTGATTTTTGTTTAAAAGAAAGGTCACGATTATTTTCCATTATGGTGGAATGGAAACATTCGAGACATCTGAGAAACAGATCTTTAAAACCGGGTACTGAGTTGGGAAAAGCAGAGAAGAGTTTGTGTCAAAGTGCAATTGAATCTATTTAAGCAGACCAGCTTTAACCACGGCAATAAACCACTGACTTGCTCCTGGGTCAGAAGGGCCGCCATGCCTCTCTAAGCCTCAGATCACGTGCTTTTCTTTTTGTGGCGCCACCATCAAATAAACCTCTAGTTTCTTCTGCTAAGTGACTGGCTCATTTGTTAGGTTCGATTTTCCCCGGTGCAAACAATCACACTGTAGGTTTCCCTAATCCCCTTCTGTAAGTGCAGAGAAATTCTAGAATCATGAAACTTTGAGCCAGAAGGAACTTCCTCGATTTATGTGGAAGTAAACAGAGAGAAAAGGTAAATGACCACCCTGTCTGGCTTGAGGGCTAACACCACACTCCAGGTCCCCCTGCCCCTGGACCTTCGCCTCCAACCTCCTGGACGCATCCTCAACAGCATTTCAAGAAAATTAGTGCGGTATGAGAAGGGTTATGTAGGAAGATGCGGGCACTAAAACCAGTTTAGAGATTCCAGCGCTGGGGACCCTAGGCAAGCCAGAGAGAGCGCGCAGACTCTGTAGAAAAATAACGGAATAAACTGAGGACGGTGGAGAGAAAATGGCAGCTTGTACGGCATCTCAGAGGAGCCAAAATCACACCGAGGAAGCCGCCACAGGAAAAAGCCATGTGCACAGAACAGAAATAAGACTCCAGAAGGACCTGTGAGAGAAAGAGTCTGTGTGCACCATCTGAGGAAGCAAGCCCAGGCCTCCTCCCAGGGTGAGCTAGTGGAAGGCAGGGCCATGGTAAGGTGAACTGTAAGCTGCTGGAAGCTCCAGGAAGCGAGGTGAGCAGGCCAGGGCCTGGCCACACCAAGTCTGCTCCACCCACTATGGGATGCAGCATCCTGAATCCGGTCAGACCTTGGACAGGCAGAATTCCAGCAGCACAAACACAGGTAAAGACAACTGGAGCTCTCTGATCCTCGGTCTGTGGCACATCCGTAATGCATGCCACCCTCCTGATGAGGGTCCGTGGTTGTTCAGTTAGGTGGGATTTGAACCTTCAGCATGGTTTCATGGCTGCCTCCCTAGCCCAGGTCCCTTTGAAGTATACGGCAGTATGCTTTTTCAGTGTTCCAGTTTATTAACTTTCAAGTAGTAATCGCTCTTATTATTTCTTAGAAATACCCATATTTTAGAAATGGCCTGGATTCCCCTCTGCAATGAAAATAAACCCCGAGTTGGTCAGTCTTCAAAGCCAATTGAAACTCATTCACAGTATGGTCGTTATTCCAGATCACCATGGAAATGAAGGAATAGAAGGAGAGGTTCTATTGCCAACCATTTGGGGAATCCCTTTGCCTTTGTCTTGTTCTGCCTTTTCATGAGATCTAATTTTTTGAGTGGATATAATGTTTCTGAAAGACTACGTTCTGAGTCACTCTACCTTCACCTCGCTAACTCTGGACTCAACTCTGTCTGCAGAAAAGCAGTGATGTCTCAGTAGTTGGTTGTAACCACACACATGAGATGTGAGTGTTTGATAATTTCAAAAGCTGATAAAGGATCAAATTAAATGCTGACCATCTACCGCAGAATAGTAAGCAGACATTGTTGGTAACTGGTCACAGGAAATAGTCACACCCTCTCATGCTTACTGCCTGATTATAAATGGAATCTGCATGCAATGGAGACTTACTTCCACACAAATAATTCATCTCTGATGAATAATGATATCTGCATTGTGGGCCTTGGCCCAGATAGTGAGTTTCCTCTGGTCATAATTACCTATAACTGTCATATGTTTTCCCAATTAAACATTTCTTACAGAGATGGAAAATTTTATTAAAATGCTCAAGAAGCTATTAAAAATTAGCATATAAACTAAAAGGGGGCAACATTTATGTAGGATACCCATAAGCCATTTAGCACATAATTTATGGATATGTAAACATTTTTGACAATTAGCAACTATCTTCCAATGGTGGCTAACTCTTACTTGTGATAATTTCACTGTCTCAATGCTATGCAAGCTAAAGCATAAAACATTTATCATTGTTGGGTTGCTCAGAGTTTTCCAGGATTTTTGTTCAAGCCCCTGAAAACCAAATCCCAGTTATCTACATTTTTGTAATTACTGTGCCTGTGCTTCTCTGTTGGGAAGGCAGAAGGAAGCGGAGTAGGAGCCTACATTCCTTGTTCCCCCCTTTTTTAAATCACACTATATTCAATTCAGTAACCCTGGACAATACCCAAATGTTGGACATCAAGGAATCAAGGGAATGACCCTTGTTCTTCGAGGACTTACAGCCACCTGAACTTCCTACCTGAGCACAGAAAATTCTTTTTAATTTTTTTCAATTTTTATTAGATATTTTCTTCATTTACATTTCAAATGCTATCCCAAAAGTCCCCTATACCCTCCCCCTGCCCTGCTCCTTTACCCACCCCCTCCCACTTCTTGGCCCTGGCGTTCCCCTGTACTAGGGCATATAAAGTTTGCATGTCCAAGGGGCCTCTCTTTCCAGTGATGGCTGACTAGACCATCTTCTGCTACATATGCAGCTAGAGACACGAGCTCTGGGGATACTGGTTATTTCATATTGTTGTTCCACCTATAGGGTTGCAGACCCCTTCAGCTCCTTGGGTACTTTCTCTAGCTTCTCCATTAGGGGCCCTGTGTTCCATTCAATAGATGACTGTGGGCATCCACTTCTGTATTTGCCAGACACTGCCATAGCCTCATATGAGACAGCTCTATCAGGGTCCTTTCAGCAAAATCTTGCTGGCATATGCAATAGTGTCTACGTTTGGTAACTGATTATGCTGTTAGCACTTAGTCTCAAAAGTCTATGTTTTCATAAGAAGAAGGGGAAAAAACGGTGAAAACTTTACAGTTGCTTAATTCATGACCTCCCTTTTTATGATGTGTTACCCAAGCCCGTGGGCCTGCGATGTAATTCCCCACTTCCAGGTTTGAGAAGACTGGCTCGTTCATAATACCAGCAGGCTAATGGCAACGGTTGCAGATCTTGTCAAGCAAGCATCCTTGGCACACCTTGGTTGGTTACATTGCCATCTACCTTGTTGACTTTGTATTGATAAAATACCCAAACCAAAGTGACACAAGAAAGCTTGTCTTGGCTTCCAGTTCTACACGGTCTGTCCACGATGGCAAAGGAAGCTTAGAAGCGGGCGGCTAAAGTAGGACATGAGAGATCATATGGTCAACTACAAACATGAAGCAGAGAGAGTGAACTGGCAATAGGATGAAGCTATAAAATCTCAACGCCTTCCCCCAGTAATATAGGCTTCTCCTAGCAAGTCTCCACCTCCTAAAGGATCCACAACTCCCCAACGTCACCACCAACTGAGGACCAACTGTTCAAAAGCATGCGCTTATGGGGCTTGTTCAAATCATCACAGCGTCTTTACCGGTAATGGTTTTTCATATGTGCACGTGTGTGCTGAACATGTACATTTTTCATTCTGGATGTCAAATTACAAGTTTTATGATGGCTTTAGGAAACATCAAGTAAATGATGATATTTATATGTGTCCACAAATTGTCTGGAAATTAGGAATTGATAGATGCTCTGGAAATCCCTGTCTAGCTTTAAAAACATCACTGTGGCCCAGAAGGATTGACACACAAATGTGGGACCAGTACACACAAGAAATTATGACTAAAGTATGCCACAGCTCTGAAGGATGCAAAAGGAATATAAAAATGGCTTCCAGAAGAGACTTCCAGGAATCTATATCTTCAAGACAATACTCTCCAAAATCTGTGTAACAGACTTATCACTAGCACCTATGTCAAGAAACTCCACTAAAACTGGTTGTCTCTTGGAGACAGAAAGGACACAGCAAATGTCACGGACCCCCACGGATCCCTCAGTGATTCATGTCCCTCTCCCATTCCTGTCTGTCATCCTTAATGTGGGGATTTTTATTCTGTGGTCACAAGATGGCTGCTTTATCCATGTGTGGTTTATTTCTGCATCCTAAGCAGATGCAAAGGGGTGTGTGTGTGTGTGTGTATGTGTGTGTGTGTGTGTGTGTGTGTGTGTGTGTGTGTGTGTGTGTGATCAGTTTGTCCCTTTTGATAGGAAAATATTGCTTTGTTCAAGGCTTTAATCAGTACAGTTCTACATACAAATTATGAACCAAAGTGGATCATCTGACCTTAGCCAGAAGAACCTGAAAGGTGTGCATCTGTCCTGATAAACATGATAAACTCATGTTTTTCCAATAAGAAAAAGAGGAGATATGAGGACTGATAAAGAACCAGTAACAACCGGTTCAGGTAGGACTTCCAAATTGCCCAAATGTCTCTGTCACACAAACTAAGGGGGGTGGGAACATCATCTCACCTTCAATCCTGTTTAGCACTTTTGCAAAATTAAACACCAAATGATTTTCCCTCCTCCATGGATCAGGACACCTTTCTTGGCTAAAGAGGTAACATCCTTGTGACTGTATCAAGTGGCCTGAACATGTCCAAAGCTTCTCAGGAGACTTAGTAGTCCAGTTACTAAATGTACGCCTGCATTTTACATGCACTTTTGTTTGCAAGATTATCAGCAATTTCTCCTTGTTTCTCTAGATGAAGAGACTGCTCTAATTCTCCTTTGGTAGTCTGAGATTTTATTTTAAGAACCATGTGCTGGTCTGTTGTGTACTCAGAGAAACCAAGCATCCCTCTGGATCTTATGCTCATATGATGATGTTACATGTCTAAAGAAGGTTGTCTGCCTTTGATGTGAGAGTTGATAGGTTGGCATACATGAGCAAGCATGGCTAATGGAATGCCTGTGCTAATTGTCCACTTGTCAAGATCTTGAGTCAACTGGGAGACCGACCTCCAGACATACCTATAAGGGGCTGTTAGGGTTGGGGGTAGTCTCTGGACAAGCCTGTGGCAAATTATCTTGATTATGTCGTTGACATCAGAGGACCCAACTCAAGTACAGACAGACTGGAAAGGGAATCCTAGACTGAATAACACAGAGAGGGTGTGCTGAGAACTACCATGCATACAGGGATCAAGCTCTACTCCTTGCTACAGATTAGCCATATCCAGCTACTTCAAGTTCCTGCTACCTGGGTATCCCTCCGGTGATGGATTAGACCTTCACCTGCCAGCTAAAATAAACCATTCCCTCTATTAAGCTGCTTCTGTCAGAGTATTTTTATCATAGAAACAGGGGAAAAAAACAAAACTAGTAGACAATGCTTTAAAATATGAGGTAGGTATGAAACCAACTAATCCCATTATTCCACTATGTCCGACAAGAGGAGAATGAGGTGAAGATGTATTTTATTGCTGTATATATGTCTCATTAAAAAGCATTTATTGGGAGGCCAGAGAAATGGCTCAGAAATTAAGAGCATTGAGTTCAGAGGACCTGGGTCCAGTTCCCACCACCCATATGGCCTATAACTTATAATTCCAGATCCAAGGGATCAGAGGCCCTCTTCTGGTCCCCATGGGCACTGCACAATATGATACACACACTGGCACACATCCACCCATTAAATAAATGTCTTTTTAAAAACATTCCATGTAAAAGAGAATTATTTTCAGGTTTGACACATCTATCAATTGTCAAAAGAAGACTGATATGTTCTACTCCAGGTGGCTCTTGGTTTATTCATTATTTATCTATTCTGAAGCCATTTTCTCCATTCAGCAATAGTTCAACTGGAGCAGGAGAGAAAAAAAAAAACTAAAACCTTGAACCAGGCACCTTAATTATGTTGTTAGCTACAGTTAAGAGTTTGCTAAGGGAGGGAACTGAAGCTATTTGTAAAATGAGGTTTGTGCTTGTCTCTGGCTTTCAATTATCCATGCTATTTCTAGTCCCTATTGCCATGGATAATCGAGACTTGGATGATCTCAAACTATCATTTTTGAGCACGATTTGGTTACTATCTGTCAGAAAACATAATTAGTGTCAAAAAACATTCAGTTCCACTTTTGTACAAGGCATCGGACTAGCTGTGGCAGTGGGGGCATTTGGGAACAGTGATGTTCCAGCAGTCTCATACCAGATGCACGTTTTCTTAGAAACTTCAATAATGAGTACATAAGTGTACAACCTTCACCGTGATGGGAGGAAAGACTACAAGTAATTTTTTTCCTCAATAATTAGATTCAAATTCTTAGGAGTTTGGCTGAAGGCACCAGCAGACGTGTATCATCTCATGCAGTTATCCCAAAAGGGAAGTTTGAATGTTCAATTTACACAAATGTGTTGACTTAGGTTTTGCAAATGAAGGACTTTTTTTAAACATCTCACACTATGCTCCACATTAGGCCCGGCTCTCAGACTCTCTTTGATTGTAGCGCAAAGACTCTCAGCTCTGCCAATTACTATGTGACCTTAGGCAAGTCACTCACTTAACCTTTCCGAACATCCCTTCCTTCATCTTTAAAGTGATGACAAAATCTACTCCACAGAGCTGTTATGGGGAAGGAAAAAGAGAACACGTTGGAAGAAAAATTTGTTCTGTAAAATGTTATGCGTTGTGCTTCTAAAAGGTATTTATTAATTCCCTCAAAGGAAATATTAAGAAATATTTACCCAATGTTGACAAGCATTGAGCATCTAACTGGCCTTGAGCACTGAATAATTTTGTTGAAGTACCACACAGTCTCAAAGACCAGTCAAAACGGCCAGGTAATTGGAAAAGTCTCTGCTTCTGAAATGAAAGCTGGGGTCATGGAGAGTACCATGCTTCAGAATTCTTTCTCAGGGTAGTCCTGCTTTGCAAGTTGTCACAAGCAATTTCCAGGATCGCTAAATTAAACAATCCTTAGCCTTTCGAAGGATCATACAGTCAAACAGATATAGCACCACCCCTTTCTTTAATGGAAGATTATCAGTGTGTACATTCTCCCTTATAAAAGATGGTACAGTAAAATTAAAAACACATGGATGAAATGGGCATGTTTGTCACAAATTGCCACCACCCAAAATCTACCACTGCCCTGCCTTTGTAACCTAAGTTTCAACTTTGCCCCACTCGAATGATCTAACAATGGAACTTCCATGTAATTCTTACCTAATAAATAGCTGTGTTGAACCATCTTTTTACCCACCAATCTCCAGTTGCTGATTGTTACCAGACTGGGTCTCTCTGGTATCCAGTTTTTATATCAAGTATACACAACTTTCACATAACTTGGTGGGAGGTTTTGGCTCTGTTCTGGTAATCTGGGATGGTTGGCTCATACTAAATAAAATCCTTGCTTAGGACTGCGCTGCAGTTTTTTTTAATAGATGTTTTCAAATATTTGTGGGAAATTTCTTAAGTGGATCTCGAGCAGAGGGTCTTAGAGAGGAAAAGGTATTAGTATCTCTCCTTGGCTAATTTAGCCAAGTGCATTCCACAACTCTCCCAATCAGTGTATTAAGCAGATGTGGTCTTTGTCTACCTAGTAAGTTGTGTTAGACCTTTCAGCACTTGCTGCCTTTTTATCACTCAGCTGCCAAGCTCCCTAGGGTAATCACAGACAGCTTGTCAATTTAATTGCAAAGAAGCAGGCTTTCTTGTGACCATTCCAATTTTAGCTGCTACTTTAAATTGTACATGAGCGTTCTTCCATGCTGTCTGCCCTTTAAAGAGTGTGGACCTCTGCAGGCCTCTTCGTGGTGATGGGGAAGGAAGCAAGGCTGAAGCCAGGTTTGCTGATAGAGCCTCCTGCGTGGTTTTAAGTTGCTACTTCAGCACAGGCAGCTTTTCCTTGAGCCCTGTATGTTGTCATTCCATGCAGGCGCTAAATGATGTTTTTCCTTTTAAATGTTCCACTTTCCTGCACATCTCTCTCCTTTCTGGGTAATAGAGGATTCATGGGCCATCTGGATTCTGAAACATCTGGACACCGAGTTTCTGTGGAGGAGAGTCAAAGGGAAGAGATAATCAATGGCAGGGTTGTCTCCTGAGAGACTTAAATCAGCGGTGGTATTCTGGTTGTATTGCTCTGGGAAAGTTGACACCAAAAATAGAAGAAAAATAAAGCCATGCAAACCCAGTGTCCCAGGAATATGGAGAGTACTTATAAGAAAATAGAACTTTGAGATATAATTGAGGGCAGTCTCTGAAAACATCTCTATGCTACATATCAATTCTAGTGTTCTTCACTGTGTGAATTTTGGATTTCCTGTACTTAGATAAACTCTTTGTAATGCTAGGCTTAAATTACGTGAACACCACGCATTTCACCTTAACTGTGTAATTCAATTTAACACTTTTCTTTTCAAACGTGGACTTGGTGGCACAGACCTGTCGTTCTAGCTCCTTAGAGAGCTGAGCAGGAAGACCTCAAGTTCAAGTTGACTTTGAGGACAGCCAACGCATCTTAGCAAGATACTGACTCAAAATTAAAACAGAAAAATAAGTAAATAAAAGAGAATTGGAGATGCAGCACAATGCCGCACAGGTAGTGAGGCCCCTAAATTCAGTGCCCAGAATAGAACAAAAACCATTAAGTATCAGGGACATGTCCCCTTTAAGATCACACTGAGACAGCTGATAGTCCCACCTTACTAGAAATTGTAGGTGTAATGCCACTGAAGTCAACCAATACAGAAGGAAATCAGTATAAAGGCATAAAAAGTGCTTTCCAGGTCAGTTAGAGGTTCGAACTTCTGGACCCAAATGTCAGGGTCCAGGATAACCAGAAAGGGTCTTACTAGGTTTTGACAGAGTCTCCACGCCCTCCCCCTACAAGCTTAGCTTCTGGATGTCTGTATGCATATGTGTGAATGTATACATCTGCCTGGAGGGGTGTGGGGAGTCACCTGATAGCGCTCATTGCTTGCCCAGAGGCTGCTCTGAGAACACGCAGAAGGCCACTCCTTCCGGGCCATCAATCTCACTGTTGGGCAGCATCCAATAGAGCTACACAGTTCAGTACATTCCAGTCAGGCTTGAGCACGGAGCTTATCTATCACCCTCAGCCCATCCCTGCTGATCTACCGTCTCCCCTGAACTCAGAACTGCAGAACCAGAACAAAGGTCGATTGCCCACTCCACTTGGGAGCACACACTCTCGCATGATCTCCAGGCTCCTCCCTTCAGTCTGCAGAGGCTCTGGACAGGCGCCCTGCTCAGACTCTCTGGTTTGCTTCTTGTATTAATTCAGAATTTTGTTTCATATCATGGTATTTTCTTGGGTAAATATTTGTTCTTTTACTTAGTATTCTCCTCCCTCCAAAAATATTGAAATAGTTGCAGAGTGCTTTTTTAAAAATGTATCTGAAGCCATAGACATGTACAGTTTTCCTGAGGTCTCTGTAATTGGGCTCTCCTTTATACCTTCTTTCCATGTAACTTGATTTCTTCAGAAACAGAATAGTTCAAAAGACAAAGACTCCAACAGTAAAATTTGATACAGCGAGTGCTTTTAATTAGACATACTGACATTTATATCTAACAACTGTCCGAAATAAGGAAGTATAAACAGTCTCTGGTTCCTGCCTATTCACTGTGCCCTTAATTTCCTCTAACTGCATCTTCAGTAAGCCCCACAATGAAGTACAATATTAGTGCTCACTTGCATGATATCAACCTTGTATGAAGAGAATGAATAAGAAATGAAGTTCTTATAGCTACGATCAATTCCAGATTAGCCATTTTCATTTATAAAACTGTTTATTTTACTGTGTCAGTTTGAAGGTCAATCTAACTTTAAATTGCATATTGCAGAATTTCAACAGAGATCTGAGACCTGTCTCTACTGCTCGTAAGACTAAAGGTGCAAAGCTGACTCTTAACCAGAATATTAAGGCCAGGTTTAAGAAATGGACCAGATCATATTGATATAAAGCAGTTATTTCACTTTGAAGCTGAAACATTGGAGCCTGTATAGAGAGAGGCATGATGGGAACTGGATGATCTTGCATTAATGTATAACATTAATCTAAGACAAGGAGTAAGGATAAGTTCTAGCAATACATCTCACCCACTAAGGACTGACTAACAACTACAATATCTCCCACTTATAAAATACTACATATAGGGTGCTTGTCTAAGCATTTTAGGTAGACTATCTCACTGTATCTCCAGCATAGCTTCTTGAGGTAATGCTGTTGTTACTGTATTTTACAGCTGAAGAACGGAGGGGTCTAGCTCAAATAGGATGAAGGAGGCAAACCAAAACAAAAAGACCCCCCCAAAAAAATCCACATTCTCCATGACAAAGCTCTGCGTATAGGCAATTGAAGGTCACAGTCAGTATGTGCAGGCATTAAGCATAACGTAGAAAAAGAAATAGGCCCTCATACCTAGCCCCTTTACACCATCACCCCTTCCTGTAATTATATCAATTTATACCTGTATTGCTGCACTTTACACTTCTCATGGACAGAAACCATGATGTAATACAGATGCTTGTCATGTTACACTGTGTTCCAGGGATCTCTGATGAATTGTTACTGACCAAACAATTAGTATATTCATTGGCTGTTTCTTGAAGTGTGATTCTTGTTGGGTATTCTCTGCTTCTTTTCAAAACCGTAGACTCGTGGCTGAAGGGATGCTTTGGAAGCTAAGAGGCCTGGAGCTCATTTCGCAGGACCCATATCCGATGTTTCACAACTATCTGTAACTCCAGTTCTGGGCCTCTTACAGCCTCTTCCTGCCTTTACAGTACCCCTGTATGCATGGTATAGATTCCTACAGGTACATACATATAAATAAAAATAAGATACATCTACTCTTAAAAACCACAGATTCTAGAATAAGGAACATAGGATTTAGAGACAAATAAATCATATTCTAGCCCGAATGTTATAACATCTGACTTGTGTAGTCTTAGTAAAGCCACTAAAACTGTGAAGTCATTGTATCACATGATGAGTGTCCATCAGTAGTAGCATATGGTCCTTAAGGAAGTTTTGGCTGCCATCAGAACTGTATTTATTTGCATTGTGATTACCAGTTCTTCTGTTTGGTGATGGAATACATTAAAAAGACAGACACAAATGATTTGGAAGTCACGCCTGTTTTGTGGCTACCAGGAACAGGATTGTTAGAAGCAGCACAGGCCAAGTGTCCACTTCACTGGAAAGGCCTCATGACCTCAGATTCAGCCTCAGTGGGCCTGCTTGTACCTCCTGAAACATATCTCATCATCTCCACATTCCATTAAAGAAAACTCCAACCTGAATATGCCTCTGAAGCTAAGGTATTTCTTTTTTTTTTCCTTTTTTAAAATATATTTTTATTAGATATTTTCTTTATTTACATTTCAAATGTTACCCCCTTTCCTAGTTTCCTCTCTGAAAATCCCCTATGCCCTCCCCTCTCCCCCTGCTCTCCAACCCACCCACTCCCACTTCCTGGCTCAGGTATTCCCCAATACTGGGGCATAGAACCTTCACAGGACCAAGGGCCTCTCCTCCCATTGATGAGCAACTAGGCCATCCTCTGCTACATATGCAGCTAGAGACATGAGTCGCACCATGTTTTTTATTTGTTTTTGTTTTAATTAGTTGTTTAGTCCCAGGGAGCTCTGGGGGTACTGGTTAGTTCATATTATTGCTCCGTATTTCTTGACAGATTTCAACCAGTAATCCCATGCCCCTTAATGGTGATTGTTATCTTGTAGCCAAAACAGTTGACTGATTTACTTAAGTAGTTCTTCCCAGTATTTGTGCCAGTCTGGCTGGAACAAAGTCGAACAGTCCTCTCAAGGGAGAGTGAGGCTTATAGAAAAGTCCAAAAAGAAGACTCAGAAACACAGGTTAGAAATTGGGAGGACTGTCCAGTCAATAATATGGCTGACTCAAGTTTAATTCTCTTAGGCTTTACAGTATCGTGGGAAACAAAGTCACAAGCCAGCAGAGGCAATGACTGATGTACATTCGATATCTGTACCCATCTGGAGGCCTCCCTATTCCTCCCTGTTCCTTCCTCCAAATTTAACAGAACATTCAGCCCCTCACCTTGAACTTCAAGTGTCAGCAGGCCAGGAAATCTGCCAGCAGACCCTGGCCTGATTTGACTCTGCCTGATTTGACTGACAGGCTTTCACAGAAGCAGGCAAAATGGCTCCCACAGCCTTCCAACCAGACTGCCCAAAGAATCTGGCTCGTTTTCAGGGTGGCCCTAGGAAGGAGCATTTTATCTGCAGTAGAGAAAATAGTTGCAGATTCTGGTTATATATCTCCCTTATTGACAGGACCAAACTCAGGAATTATAGGAGGAAAAAAATCATAATGCACTATTTCACATGGAGTGAACACAGATTTATTTTTTTCTTGATAGGAATTTTAGTGATGATCCCTAAATATATAGTTTTCCTAAATCAGTCAGTTACGAAAGGGAGTATGCCTGAATTTAGCAAGTGGATTTAAAAATGGATTCTCATGTTGTAATAATGCTTCCCTAAGTAGAACTTGCTAAAATGATTTCCCCATTTTATATCTCTCTTATACTAATTAGTAGTCCATTCATTCACAGCTCAAACTCACAATTTTTAAAATATTATTTGAAATTAAATGCTTCTATAGTAAAAATGGCAAAAAGTTCTTTGTTGTTAAGTTTTATAACAGCAGACATAGTTTTATAATTATAGGCATTCTAAATTTTTTAAACAGACTTTAAAATGTGGATATGATCAAAATATATAGTATATGTGTATAAAATTCTCAAAGAATAAATAAAAAGTATATTTAAAAGTGAACTTCTTAATGTGAGGGTTCATGTATAGAATTAAAATGGTTCTAAATGTGTATCAGAACAAAAACAAAAGGAAGAATTTGCATTCCTTTCCTCTGTGAATGCTAGAATTTAATCATAATAACATCAGTTTTACCAATGACCTTGTCACCAGGTTTTAAAACGTCACTAGACTTTTTAAACTGTTAGTAACCACAGCTATGTTAATATCATGTCTCATCATTGCCTCAAACTGATAGTTATCAGACCCACTGCTAGGAGATTTTACTCAATGTATTAACAATGGACTCCTATCTCAGTATCACAACTTTTAAATACTTTTACTAATTGTTTTACCATATAATTGGTTTTCTTTATAATCTTATGTAATGCTTTATACACTTAAAAACTTAATTGTGGGGAAAGTCCACACATTCTCCCAAACTGCCAGAAGGGATGTTGGTTATAGAAATCATTATGATCCAATATTTTTAAATTACCTTTATCACTTGTCAGTTAAGTACACTTGCTGATCTTAGAGAAGACCCAAGATTAGTTGGAAGCACCCATACTGGCTGGTTCAAAACCACATGTATACAACTCCTGATCTGAGGGGATCCATGGGAACCCTCCCTCACATGCACATAACTGCCCCTCCCCCCCCACACACACACATGCAGTTAATGAATAAGTATAATAAATGTTTTAAAAGTAAAATGAAGTCATGTTAAATAATTTAGTAGACACTACAGAGAGTACACCTCCCTCTCCCAAATACATCGACTCCTGACCACTCAGTGTGACTCTGCTTACAGAGAGAGCCTTTGCAGAAGGACTCGGGTGAGACGAGACGGAGCCAAGGGTAGAGCTGAGCCAACCAGAGGCCGGTCCTTATTAGAAGAAAGAAGGGGCGGCTTGCTTCTTCTCTATGCCATCTGAGCACAAAGGGAGTAAGTCGTGGGGACCTCACAAGAGCCCAATCATGCTCGACCATGCTAGCACCCTGATGTCATACCTTTAGCCTCCCCAACTTTGAGAAGTAAGTTCCTCTCATGACAGCCACCAGTGTTTGTCACTGCGCTGTGGCAGCACAGGTTGGCTGACACAGGGCAGTCTTATATTTTGCCACTCTGGGATCTTTAGTTGGATTTTCTCTCTTAAAACTTTTTTTATTAATTCTCTGAGAATTATTGCATTATATTTTGATCACATTTCAAAGCATCACATTTTCTGCTGAAATGTAAACCATTTCCCTGCCCACCAGCAGTTGTATGGGGCAATAGAATGAAGTCTTTATATTATAGTTGTTTTCCTTGACTTAATTCTTATACTAAACTAGTAACTCTAAAATCATTTAAGATTCCTTCACTTTTCATAAGTTCTATTTTTTCTTTTGAAACAAGGTTTCATGGAGACTTGTCTGCCTTATGTAACTATCGTTACTGCCTGCAATTATAACTATATATTTTTGAGGCAATTGTAACTGCATACATATATGTACAATATATATACATACATATATATTTATTTAAAGCCACTTTTAAAGTATAAACTTACACAATATGTACACTAAATAAGTTGCCAATAGTGAGTCAAACATATTTGCCAAGATAAAGTTAGCTCTCAATATCACCTGAGTTTTCTAAAACCTTCAACTTTCCACATATGTGTTGGGACTTTAGCTCAAAGACATTAGGGAGCATCCTGGTGTCAAGAAAGCCCCTGCAAGAGCAAATGACTGGAAAGTCCAATGCCCAATGGTTAAAAGGAAAATCCAAAAGAAGTTTCCTAGAATACTAACAAAGAAATTTACACTGAAAACGGATTTAAAGCCTGAGTGCTATGGGAGAGTTCTGCATATTCTTTCTGCTTTTAAGTCTAAATCTCTATAAGTTTTAATTTAAATAGGTATAGAAAGAAACTAACCAATAAGGCAACAATATGAAACCTTTTGAATGTATTTGTCATCGGTCTCAGACATGGGTGGTACTGCTGTCACTAAGGTGGGATTCTGCTCCCATCAGCAACAGCATTTTCTTTGGCAAATCCTCTTGCTCTATTCCCTCCTGAGACTCACAATAGCCCTTGGGCCACACAATGGCTTGGCAAGCCCCTGCTTCACAATCTGTTCAATGAGATAGCTGACTGGTCTGACCCTTAAGTGGCTAATGGTGGAAAGGGCCCTCTATTCCTACATCAGCCCTGTAACCGACTTCAGGTACTATACCATACCATTTATTGTTAACCTTAAAAACAATCCCATTAAAATAAGGAAGACTGTCAGTAGAGCAATTTGGTAAATAGCTAAAGTTAAACAGAGCAAGACTGCCTGAGCTAATGCACAGGCAAAGAACCTACTCCCTGCATTTCACCAAGATTTCCTGATAGCAAACTGCAGTATGCTTATTGTACATTAATTCAACACAGCATTCAAAATGAATTTACGCCCTGGCTGAAGGGTGCGATATTGAAACTAAATATTATTTATTATCTTAATATTAGTAACCACAGTAAAAAAAATAGTCATGTTAACAATTCAGAGTGTGTAAGAAAGCTGAGATGCTGTGGTTCTACTTCTCAGGCAAGAGGTCATGCCTTAATTTATGCAAGTGTAGCCTATAGCTAAAAGCCCTGTACATTTGTTTCCTGCGTGGTATTAGTCCTCAAAAATAGGACACTCTTCCAAGGGCACCGTATAAACATAGAACTATAATTTATTTGGCAAATTAAAGCTCATATAAAATGTGCACAGTGAGGTACAGATTAACATATTTAATTTCAGTGTTACCTGCAAACCTATTTTTCCCATACACTATTCTAATTAGTCATATAAAATAGACTCTATGTATCACAGGCCATTATTTTAGTGGAAATAGAAACTGGATCTGAACTAAATATACTGTAAAAAGATAACCGTTTTATGGAAATTAATACATCTATTTGTATCTAGGAAAAAAAATGTGTTCTAGTTAAGTGGCAGGAGAATATTGAGCACTCAGAACCTTATTGTGGTAAAAGTTGAGACTTTTATTATTTAATAACAGAGTAATTTGCAATCCTAGTAATATACTGATATTTATAAGCTACTTCTAAGTTTTTCAAATCCCTAGTAACCATTAGATTCACTTTATTCAAGTGGGGTTTTTCTGCTATGAATATCCACTCCCCCTACAGTTGAACACGCAAATCGTTTATGAGCGTTTTATTTAGGAAATGATTCTTTTCCTATTAAGCCTGCACTAGAAAATGCCAAGGCCTTAGTGCCAGGCATACTGTGCACTAAATCAGCAGCGAATCAATGCTGATTAAAGATGGTGCCTACAAGTAAATCAGGCATATTTTATTAGTTGACTAATAACGGGCACAGCTATTAGTTATCTTTATAAGTTGTCATTAACCAGCCTAAAGCTTTCTCCACTTGGGAGTTCAGAAGGTTGGAACTGAAGAGACTTCTCTAGACCTAGCAGAGGAAGAATAACTAAGGAGTCTCTAAGAGACGCCGAATCACAAGGTTCTCAGGAGACGTCAGCCAGAAGATGCCTTCCTCGGAGAACACTCCAGGTCTCAAGTGTCACCCTTCCCTCAGTTCACACTGGTACCTCTCTTCCTGTGTGCCGAGAAACGGCAAATTAGATATGTTCATTTCCTTAGTATTTATTTTTCCAACTAGAGCAAACTTCAGAGAGCAGAGACATGTCAAGAGTTTAGCACCTTTCTTAGTGGAAAGGAGCTAAAAAAAAAAAGGAAGGCCTGTTTCCTGGTTAACTGCAGGTGACATCTCATTCACTGGTCATAAAAGAGAACCCTTGGGGGCCAGCGAGATGGTTCCACAGGTGAGCCCCAGGACTCACATGGTGGAAGAACAGAAATAACCTGAAATGTTCTCTGACCTCCATGTGTGCAAACCCTTCCCTGCAGCCTCTTCATCTTTTGGTCTCACAGTACATAGAAAGCAGCTAGTCATTACTCATTAGCCATGACCTGTTCTGTATTCGAGAGGCAGGGCAGCCACAGCCAGCTGCCTGCTCTCTAGCATTTTCCTCGGTATCTTACATACCCAGTTATCCTCTTTTTCCCAATTTGAAAAGGCTTTCACAACTTTCAATATGAAGGCTGTACCACCAGACACACCCTGTCTTCTTCCTGTTATTCCTCACTGCTCTCTTATGATTTAATTTTTAATTAATTTAATAGCATTAAAATAGTATTAATAGTACTAATAAAATAGTTGTGGTTTTTTTTCTTGGTTTGATTTCAAGCATCAGACCTCGTGAGCCTATTTTGCAACTGTGCCATTGTCTGACCTTATTTTCCCGTTGCTATGATAACCTCAACAAATTCAACTTAAGGAATAAGGGGTAGAGATGAAACAAAGAGCAACGTAAGAAGGGGCTTCTTTGACCTTGCAGTTCGAGGTTATGCTCCATCATAGATTGAAGTCATAGCACAGGAGCTTAAAGGAGCTGGTTGGATTACATCCACAGTCAGGAATGGAGAGCTATGGATGCTTGCTAATGCTCAGCTCACCTAGCATCCCTCACCTAGGGGATGGTCCCACCCACAATTAAGATGGGTCTTCCTACATGAATTAACATAACCAAAACAATCCAGCATGCCTAGAAGTTCATCTCTCAGGTGATTCTAGATTTTGTCCCATTGATAATGAAGACTAGCCATCAACAAACATACACCTGCTTCCTCCCTCTCATGGCTGCGGTGTATATGTGTTATATGTCTTAAGCAGCAGCTTCCATTGTGCTAGCCTTGAAATGCTTAGTATTGTTATTTTCAAGGAAGCAGTTTTAATCCCTTGCTTTATAGTCTTTCTTGGCATTTTGCTCGTGGTCTTCATGGGAACGTTTTTAATGCAGACCCTACCTCTTACCTCAGTTTCACATCATCTTTCACACCCTGCCACATTCTCTCTTCACCTACACTCTGCTCATCAAACACCAAAGATCCCATCCTGACTTCTGTAACCTGCTGGGACTACCTGATTCCTTGGCTCTCTTTCCTCAGCTTCTCCCCTTTAAACACTGGATTCATCCTTCAAGGCTCTCTAGAAGTATCTCTCTGCAAAAGGGTGGCCCTGGCTTCCTGTACTGCAGATCTATAGAGCTCTGCCGTTCAGAGCATGTTATCACAACCACAATTGCACATTGGTTCCTGCCTTTAGGCTCCAGCATAAAAGAACTTGGGTGTAAAAGTAATTCTTAGGGAGTTTTCTGTGCCCCCTCCCCTTGTTCTCAATTAACTGCTGGGCATGTGTTCGCCTGTTCTAGCTTGTTTTAGCTCCTGAATAAAGACATAGAGACCTGGTATTTTTATAAACAAGCTGCAAGTCTAACCTGACTATGCTGCTAATAGTCAGACAAATGCCCTATTACTTGTCATCTAGTCTTGCCCTGGCTCACTCTGGTTCAGGAATCCTGGCTACTCTGTCATGGTGATCTCATGGCAAATCCTCCTGGTCCCTCCATATAGTTTCTCCACACCCTCTTTTCTTCCTGGTCCTCTTTACCCTCTCATCTCCTTTGGGACCCTGTAATTGGGATCAGAAGTTCCATCCTGTTCTCTTCTGCCCAGCTAATTGGCTGGTTCAGCTTTTTATTAACCAATCAGAGAGTAATGGAGAAGAAAGTTTACACAACATTGTCATGGGTGATGCTTCATAAAAATAACATACCAAAGTCTAGACCTGTACTCAACTCTGCCAGTGCAGAAATCAGCATCTGAATACACAGTGCACAAAACCATCTTCCAACTCCTTGGGGCCTCAGACTCATCATTTAATATCTTTAGTGATCTTGTTCATCTTAGATGTTCAAATGTCATCAATATAGTAACACTTGTCAAAGGGACAGATCTACTTCAGATTTGTCTCCCAAGCTTCAGATTCAAAGTCTGTCTACATCAATAGTTGCCATACATACAGCTATAGACATAGAACACATCACACCTCTCTACCTTCCCCAAGCCTGATCTCTGACCCTCTCCTAAATTAAGTTTATGGCAATGGGGTGGCATATTTCAAATCATCCATACATCCGAAAACAGCAAAACCAAACAAACAACCTCTCGTGGTCCTCCTTTTTATGTGCCTTTCTTTTCAGACTTAATGCTCTTGGTTCTGAATTCAAAATATGTTCTTTTTTTTTTTTTTTTTTTTTTTTTTGCTCCTCTTGCTCTGCTCACATTTCCTCAGTCTGAGCCACCATCATCCACTCCTCTTCTGGACTGATGCCTAAGCCTTCTAACTGAGCTCCCAGCTAACCTTGCCCCTTCACGTTTCACCTCAAAGCAGGTTGGTGAAGTGAGATTGTGGCGCTCCTCTGCACAAAGCCCTACAGTGTCTCTCTGCTTCCCTTCCAGGGGAGCTAAAAACCCTGTGGCAATTGGTTTTACTCTCTCTTTACTCTGCCCCAACTCTCCCAGCCACAGGGTATTTCCTAAGAGCCCTGTTTCCACCGTATGATCTTTATATGCACCAGAAATTCTGTCTCAGGGTGCTTCCTACCCAGATACCGTCTTTCAAAGCCTCGCTCCAGCATCCTCTTCTTATTTCATCCAGAAACCCCTCCATCCTCTGTCTACCTCTCTCTAACCTGCGTCCCTTTCTAATTAACAGCAAAACACCCTAAGTTCCAGTAGCATCTACACGCTTTACATTTTTACTCCCGCACTGGCCAGTGTTAGAAGTCACTCCTGTATTTGAAGTAGCTGAAATATAGGGGATGCCCAGCTGTTTCGGGGAAGAACATAGAGGAGCTTTGTCTGTAAACTGCGGTGTGCACGCATTTCCAAGGTTGTTCTCCGGATAAGTAAAACAGTGTGCATGAGAGAAGAGGGCCCCTAGTGACTGACAGATAGCCAAGTCTTTATTCTTCCCTCAAAAGTCACCACTGGCATTAGTGGTATGTTTTTTCGAATGTAAATATGCTCATAAAATCCAGTAATGTTTTAAATGAGCTTTTAAAAATAATGAACAGCATCATAACATTAAAAACAAACCCCCTTTGTGACAGGTATACCTTGATATGAGTGTGATGTGATAATTAACCAGGAATAGGGATTAAAAGACTCTGAAAACAAATGACAAATGATATATTTCACAGTGACCACACACCTTAACTCCAGAATGACCCTCTTCTGTGGAGGGAGTGCCCTGTGCAAATATAAACCAAGGCAAGCTCTGCAAGGTTGAGGCCAAGATCGGGAAAGACAAACTAGCTTTGCTATTATGGAATCTATGTGGGCTGCCATTCTCCATGTATTCTGCGGGATTCTCATATGATTTACTTATTTTTTTTTTAACAAAGACACTGTTTATTGAAAGTCCTTTGGTTCATTCCAAATTATTTCACAAGAACTCAAGTTTTGTTTCTCCTAGTATTTCCTCTTTATTGTTTTTCCTTCATCTTAAAATTCCCATTGAGACTGCTTGCCAAGTTGATTATCTTCAAACTCTCACTTTATAGGTTTTAAAAGATATGTTCAATAATCCTCAAACAAATATAAATTAAAAAATACATTTGCAGTGTCAGCTTTTTTATTTTAATTAGGTATTTTCTTCATTTACATTTCCAATGCTACCCCAAAAGTCCCCCATGCCCTCCTCTCCCACTTCCCTACCCCTCCACTCCCACTTCTTGGCCCTGGCGTTCCCCTGTACTGAGGCATATAAAGTTTGCAAGACCAATGGGCCTCTCTTTCCACTGATGGCCGACTAGGCCATCTTTTGATACATATGCAGCTAGAGTCAAGAGCTCCCGGGTACTGGTTAGTTCATATTGTTGTTCCACCTATAGGGTTGCAGACCCCTTTAACTCCTTGGGTACTTTCTCTAGCTCCTCCATTGGGGGCCCTGTGATCCATCCAATAGCTGACTGTGAGCATCCACTTCTGTGTGTGTTAGGCCCCGGCATAGCCTCACAAGAGACAGCTATATCAGGGTCCTTTCAGCAAAATCTTGCTAGTGTGTGCAATGGTGTCAGCGTTTGGAGGCTGATTATGGGATGGATCCCCGGGTATGGCAGTCTCTAGATGGTCCATCCTTTCATCTCAGCTCCAAACTTTGTCTCTGTAACTCTTTCCATGGGTGTTTTGTTCCCAATTCTAAGAAGGGGCAAAGTGTCCACACTTTCGTCTTCGTTATAATTTATATTCCATCTCTGAAATAAAGTGCCTAAGTACTAGACTGGAAACCACCACAAATGGGATATTTTCCCATGTTTACTTCTCATGTCTACTTCCAATTTCTGCCTTCAGAATTGATGCAAATCACAACTTTTGAGGCTCATTTCTAAAACATGTGGCTATTTTTAGACTTGCTCACTGGGTTTCTCATCTGTGTTGTCTACGTATGATAAATTTCAAACATCATCTTCATGGGAAGCATTAGCTGTTGCTTACCACCAGAGTAGATTGTGCCACTTTCCCCTTAAAGATCTTGCTTTATAATTTCTGTTTTGTATCATTGTCAATTTCCATATAATTTTTTAGAATCTCTATCAATATCTTTAATCAATTATGCCTGCTAAATGAATTTAAATAGTTCTATAAGAACAGGCCATTGTAGTTTAACCCAATAAATCTAGCACAGAATGTTGAAGAATTGAGTCAATGGAGTGACGAGAGGAACCACTGCCAATTCAGCTATCAAAAGAAATCCATTAGGGTGGAGTTTATTATAAAGTACATTCAGCACATTAATTATTAATCCACACTGCCGTGCTCTTTACCAAAAGCCTGGCATTCGTTGCTTTGTTTTCCCATGGTTAAGTCAGATTCCATGGTTTTGTAATCTAAGATTAGTACCCGGCGCCTTGATCAAATTCCCAAAGTTCTGTAATGTCTCCCTTTAGTGCCAGTAAATCCAGATGGGAGAAGCTTTGAGTGCACTTATTAAGTGTGAGTTTATTAATGTGCTCTATTAAGCCCATACTACATGTCGCCTGTATAAGAACTTTCAGAATTGTGCCTGATAAACATACCACGCAAGTCTAAAAGGTTAAAGAATAAAACGAAGACTTAGTTTATAAATTAAAACTTGTTGTTGGCGCTCAGACAGTACCTTGGACAACGAGTTCTGAATGACTGAGTACATATTAAAGCAGAGCCTCTCATCAATAAAGAGTTCTAAGGTATAGGCACAATTTCCTAAGATGAACCTAAACTAAAATTCACAACTAGAAAGGAAGCCAGTCAGAAAAATATGTGCGCCTCTCTTGTTCATATCCCAGGACAAATACGAGCCAAGTGACAGACAGAGATAACTGGTGTTTATATAAGTTTCTACAGGAGAAGCATCTCGTGTCTGTTTTCAATGATCCTAACAAAATACCCAACACTGTAATTTATAAAGGAGATTGTGATTCACAGATTAGGAGTTTGGAAAACCAACAAAAGGAACAGCATTCAGTAAGGGCCTTGAGCTGCCTCTTAGCATGAAAGATATTGGAAAGAAGGGGGAGGGTGTCCTAGAGAGGAGAAGGAAGCAAGTTCCTTAAATAACTAACCTATTCCTGAGAGAAAGACATGAATCCATTCATGAGGGACATCTGATACCGTAACCTAGACACAGAACCCCAGCCTTGTAACTACCACACTGAAGAATTAAGGCTCTACATAGAAAACTTTGGGGTGGGCACACTCAGGCCATAGTAAGAAGATCAAAATCTCTGTTCCTGTTTTCTTCATAGCACACTATAAAACTTCTCAGAGGCTGGCATGTCCTCCCCAGCTGCTGATACCTTTGTTAGAAACCTGTAGAAGCAACTTATTTAAATTTCTAAAACTTAACCTGTCTCCTATGGTGGGGGAAGGGAATAACATGTAGATGAAGTGTCAAAAATGTTTCACAGTCCTCAAACTTCTATTATTTTATTACTTCATTGATGAGTTTTATTTTAAAAGTCACGTGTACTTGAAAATCTAAGATAGTAGGCATTATTAATTACTGCACAGCTTATGAAGTAAAAGCCTAAGACTAGTGCTCTGTTTGTTACTTTTATTTATGCTGTAGCCAAGATGCCCGATATAAATAACAGAAGGATGGAGGCACTATTTTGGCTCACAGTTTTAGAGGGTTCCGATAGTGTAAGTGAGGCAGAACAGCTCAGTCTATATCATGACAGTAGAAATAAATAAATGAGGAGTGTTCAATGCATGGTCTCCCAGGAAACAGAGAAAGAGGGACCAACAATATTCTCTGACTTGCTTCTTTGCCCCCTTTTATTCTGTCCAGTCCCTGCCCGGAACTTACGGGTTCATAAGATGATGCTACCTACATTCACTGTGGAGTTTCCTTCATTCAGGGTGTGGTTTCCTCTCAGGAACCCAGAGGTCTGCCTCAGCCTCCTGTATGATTCTAAATCCAGTCAAGCTGGCAGTAAGAATTGCTGTAGGCGTTCTCTGTGAAGCCATACCTGGAGGTCTCTAGGACCTGAAGTAATAGGTAAACCTTAACCCCACCTCCTCAATCTTGAAGACTTTGAGTCTGATGGAAGATAAGGATCTTGGGCTCTGAGACAGTGTGGGAAATGGTCAAGCAGACTCAGGGGTCAGGCAAAGTTGTACACTTAGTGGCCGGGTATAGAGAAGCTTCCATGACAACATCATCTAGAATGATAAGATGGTCCTTTCCCTGAATGCTAAGTCTTCACCGGAGTCCAAATGACATTGTAAAAATAAGAGATCTATAATCAGGAAGTGCATCAAACAAACCCCTGAGACATTATTAAGGGCTCTGTATGAAGCAGCACAAGCCAAACATGCTTTGTGGGCTCATTTCAGGACTTGATAAAAGTAAAATGAAAGTGAGCATCACTTTGATGGGTCAGACAGTATATGCTTCATCCTGAATGGACGGACCTTCATGCTTCATCCTGCATGGACCTGTGTGCTTCAAAGTGCATGGGCCTGTGTGCTTCATCCTGCATGGACCTGTGTGCTTCATCCTGCATGGACCTGTGTGCTTCATCCTGCATGGACCTGTGTGCTTCATCCTGCATGGACCTGTGTGCTACATCCTGCATGGACCTGCATGCTTCAAACTGCATGAACCGACATGCTTCATACTGGATGGACTAATAACTCTGGTAATATCTAAAATGATGATAGTGTCTCCTAGTGTGATGGTTAATATGGATTGTCAACTTTACAGGGGCTAGAATCATCTATAACTCAGGGCATGTCTGTGAGAGATAGACCAGGCTGTGGAGATAAACTAGGGTGTAATATATAGACTAGGCTAATGGAAATGGGAAATCTTACTCTACACTAGATGGAACCATTCTATGGGCTGAGGTCTAGGACTGAATTTTAAAAACTGAAAAACCTATATAAGCAGTCTCTCTCTCTCTCTCTCTCTCTCTCTCTCTCTCTCTCTCTCTCTCTCTGTGTGTGTGTGTGTGTGTGTGTGTGTGTGTGTGTGTGTGTGTGTGTGTGTGTGTCTGTCTGTCTGTCTGCCTCTGTCTCTGCTTCCCTCTCCTGAGTCAAAATAAATTCTTCTTTCTATAAGTTGTTTTAATCAGGAATTTGATCAAAAATTAACTAATGTCAAGGCAGCGGGTATGGGGAAATAAAAGTGGGGTGCGGGGAGAAACCACATCCCGCCAGAGCCCCGTTGCCTGGGCCGGTGGACAAGGGGGACTGCTACGACCTCTCCACGAGGCCCAGGTGGGCATCTGGCTGTGGGCAGCCATAGAACCCAAGTCTTCAGGGTGTAGAGAGGGAGCAATCTCTGGGCCTCACAGAGTCTAAAGATGACAGGTTCTAGCTCTTGGGCATCACAGGACATTGCTGGACACTCCAGAAGAGCTGAGAACAAAGTGAGGGTCCTGACAGCAGCTAAAGGGGAAAGGGGGCAGGAGGAAGAGGTACTGGGTGGTTTCCACACAGAGGAGAACCCTTGGTCTGGTCCATGGCTGGAGCACAGGAAGACCTTCTGGTGGAAGGTTAGATGCAGCTCTTTAGAGGAAACTCACTCTGTTGCCCCAACATGGCACGTTTCAATGACCAGAAACAGTCCATTGTTTTAGAGCTTTATTGTAGAAAGGCAGAGAGAAAGAGAGAAGGTAGAAAAAGATAGACCAGCCATGGACATGTGGAGAGAGGGGGGGAAGGGAGAGGGGAGAAGGGAGAGGGAGAAGGAAAGCTAGAGATGAGAATGAGAGAGGTGAGAATTTAAGAAAGTGGAGGGGCCAAGCAGCCTCTTTTATAGTGGGCTGAACTATCTTGCTGTTGCCAGGTAACTGTGAGGGTGGAGTCTAGCCAAAATGCCAGGAGCTTGTGACATTGTCTACATCATAGGATTATGGAGTTGGGGGCTCCGTGGTGTCAGGTGCCTGTGTCTGGGAACATGGCTCACTGTTCCATCCCTTGTAGCGTTTTCTACTGGGTCTCTGGAGTAAGCTTTGCTCAACTAGAGCACAGGCCACCTTTCACAGTCCCAAGAACTAATACATCACCCTATCCACAAGCCCTGGTGCTTTTAAGGAGCAAAATGAGATACAGGCATGTGGGACATTCATATTATCTCTATTCCTACCTATGAAAGGACTTCTTGCAACAACTGAATGAGACTTATGACAGAAGTGGAAGAAATGTACTCTTTATCTTTTCTTAGGGTCTTATTTTAATCTCTTGACAGAGGATATCTCTACTAGATAATTTCTTTCCTGAAGTAGATCCTCAGACATCCTATAGTAGACCCTAACATAACAGAGCATTCAGCCTATCTTCATACCTAAGTTAGTAGGCATCCCTTGGAAATCACATATACAGAGACACAGAAAAGAAGCTAATGACTAATGTGAATTATCCCTTCCTTCAATGTTTTTGCCATGGTTGGATATATTTAACAGGTAAAACTAACTCAAGTAGACAACCTTCGCTTCACCTTGCCCATTAGTTTGTGCGTGTTATTTACATCCTTATCTTTCATGTGTATGAGTATTTCCCTTGCACTGATGGATGTGCACCACGTGTGTGCCCGGTGCCCATGAAGGCCAGAAGAGAGCATCAGATCCCCTGGAAGCTGTTAGCCATCGTGTGGTTGCTGAGACTCGCACTAAGGTCCTCTCCAAGAAGAACTGTTCTTAAGCACTGATCCATCTCTCCAGCCTCAGTCTTTACATCTCTTGTTAAGAAAATTCAAATAATAAAAAAAAATTCAAATAGCTGTTCATATGCTTTTTTGAGGTGTTGCACTATAAGCAAACCATTTGTTCGGTAGAATCTTAACAAAACTTATTGACAGATGGTTTCAATCTACCTCTATCCTTTTATTCTTCGTTGTCCAAACTTTGTCACTTACTGACAGACCTTAGAACCATTCATCTAGATCATCCATCTTGTCATGGTTTCAATCTATGTCTTAAAGGCCTGGTCCCCAGGGTGGTGCTCCTAGAAGGTGACAGAAGCCATAGAAGGTAGGGACCTATAGGAGACCTTTAGCTCACTGGAGCGCAGCCTTGGGGTCTCTCCTAGCAACCTGTTATGTCTTTCTTCTCTGGTCATGAAGTCTGTGATTTTGCCCCACCATGTGACCCCAATCATGCAGTATCACCTTGCCAAAGGTCCACGTGATCTTCACCCCAGACCCTCCACAGCCATGTCTGTAATAAACTTCTACTTTTCCTAAGTTAACTACTTCAATTATTTCACCCCATGAAGAAAGCTTACTGACACACTATCAACTCATACTTTGTCAGCGGGGTTTACCCCAAAATTTTAGGTCAAAGAGCTCCCAGCAACTGTAGGTGACCTTTCTGGCCATTGTGAGAGTGAATTGGGGCTTTTGCATTCTATTTTAAAGGACTTGAGATATGACAGTTGAATGAATGCCTTACCATAAAAGTGCAAGGGAAGTGACAGAAAGAGTGGCAGACAAATTAAAGAGTAAGTTCTGTTTAGCAATTCTGGGTGACAGCACTTAAAATTTTTAGCTCTAGGGTTGTTTAGGAATGACAGTACGCAGCTGAGAAAGGCAGCTTACCCATTATAAAACGGAATTTTTATGTGGGAACTTAGAAAAATCAGACCTTAAAAGTAGAAAAAAAATCTTTATGTGTTATTTGTTATTTAAATAGTTAGCCTTTTATATAGTCTTCAGGTTGTCTGCTGCTCCTTTTCATCGTGTGTGAACCAAACCCCTCCACTTTGTTCCACTGTTTTCATAGGCAAGCCACTAAAAATTTAATCTCATGTCCATTATTAAGGACATTTCTCTAATCTCTAACCACAAGGAGGAATCAAATGGAGATCTCCTTTATAATGCTCTCTGCCTTGTGATAGGAAACGACAAGAAAAATTGTGTTTATCTCATTACAAAAAAGAACTGATTACTTACTGGACAGAGAAGATCACTCTGTAATAAGACCATTGGCTATGCAAACATGAGGACCTGAGTTTTGATATCATGAGCATCCACCAAAAAGTCCAGGAGTGGCCAAAAGCTCCTAGAACTCCAGTGTAGGCAAAAGGTAGGGGCATGAGAATTGCTGGGGTTTTCTGGGTACCAGCTTAGCTAACTCCAGGTACAGTGAGCGAGCCTGTATCAAGACAGTGAGAACAAGAATGATCACACAGGACACTGCGCATCCTGCTCTGGCCTCTGTGCCTGAGCACACATGTGCACATAACTGCTCATAAACTCAGCACATGTACTGTACACATACCACATGCATATACTTACATCAAAAAATAACAATGATCTGCTAAGTACTCATGAAGTACTAGAAACTAAGTACTTTTGACCCATCCATCTCCTACATACTCACGGGGCACTGAGATGAGTGTTGGGAAAGAGAATGGAGGGAAGACCAAGGAGGGTGAAAGAGCCTTACTGACAGCGTTATCTGAGCAATGACTCTAGTCATTTCAAGAACTTGAAATACAAGTAGGTAAGCAGTAGAAATACTCCTTTTTCATTGGGATTTGCAGAAGTATGTATCAAGCCAGGCTATATTTGTGCCCATTACTTTCTGGTTTTTGCACTTTGAGCCTTCAATCACAAGCAATCCTACTGCCAACAACTGAGACCAATGGCTCATAAGTGAAGACATTTTTAAAACTGAGATTTCTTCACCACGGAGGAACTCTGGAATGAAGCCATGACCTCCCTGCTCCTCCGCATTTTTCACTCGGAAGGTTTGAAGTCAGAAAGTAGCTCCTAAAATGTAAACAACAAGATGTTACTCGTAATCAAAAGATGAATGCAAAGATCCAAGCCAGACCTAGCTGTCATCTAAAGAGACAGATCAGTGCCAAAATCTATCCAAACACTTGGTATAAACAAGTTTTAGGAAGTTTTGTGTGGATTTGAGCCAAGGTTTTATCTAGTCCATATCCCCACATCCTTATCCATCTCTGTGCTATAAACTTTCAAACAGCAATGAAAACATTGTGTATAAGAAGAAAGGGACAAGACAAGAGAAACAGCCTATGCAAGTGAAGAACAGGTAGCCACCAGAAACTCAAAACATCCTATAGACTAAATTCCAATTAGCCACTGAAGACAACCTCAACAATGAAGATGAAACCAGATTATCCATAGCTTCATGGCCAAAGTATGGGCTTGTGTATCTTCATTGTCAACTTGACTGGATTTAAAATGATTTGGAAGACACACCTGTGGATGTGTCTGTGAGGGAGTTTTCTTCCACTGAGATTTAACCTCGGAGGGAAGACCTTGCCTAAATGTGGGACAAATACTTAAGACTCAATTAAAGGGATGTGAGAGCAGCAATATGGCTCATTATATAAAGGGATCAGCACCAAGCCTGAATTCAATTCCCAGAACCTACTTTGTGCAAAGACAGAATTGACTCTTACAAGTGTCCTCTGAACACACACACACACACACACACACACACACATACATCACACGCACGCATGCACATACATGTGCACATACCCCAGGGCATATGCGTGCTCACAGTAAATGATCAAATGTAAACATTAATAGAAAGAGGTGAGAAAGGAACAGAATACCAGCTGAGCAGCAGCATTCGTCTCTCTCTACTTCCTGAGTGTGGGTGCCCTGTGACCAGTTGCCTCATGCTCCTGTTGCCATATGTCACACAGAGAGGGGGGGATTATACCTTCAAACTGAGTCAAATCCAAGTCAAACTTTACTTCCTCACGTTGTAAAATCAAACATCTTGTTGCAGTGATAGCCAGTAACATGTTATGGTATCTTCCCTTCATTATTCAGTGTTTCTCTATTGGTTCTAGTGCTTCATCTGAAATCATAAAGTAATTATACTTTATAAACCACAGGATGAAATATATATGCCCTTTATTTCTACTGTTTTGGAGGGATTTGTGGGTCCGTGTTAACTATTATTGATCA